>NW_022111368.1:22677171-22678675 GCF_000313985.2 Echinops telfairi | reverse complement strand
AAAGGGAGATTGGAGTCCCTGGGTGGCACGCATAATTAAACAGTTGACTACTAATTGAAAGATTGGTGGTTTGAATCCACCCAGAGGGCTTCAGAAGGCAGTCATGATATTTCTTATGGACTAGTTCTGAGACATTCTGAAACATGGAGGTTGCCATGAATCAGAATCAACTTGATGGCAACTGATTTGATTTTTTTAAAAATAATGACTGAAATC
The DNA here is from genome assembly GCF_000313985.2 of Echinops telfairi. Taxonomy (NCBI): domain Eukaryota; kingdom Metazoa; phylum Chordata; class Mammalia; order Afrosoricida; family Tenrecidae; genus Echinops; species Echinops telfairi. The sequence continues at coordinate 22,678,459 of NW_022111368.1, read as the reverse complement.
CACTTTGACCCTCTACTAGCACCAAACTAAATGAAATTTAGTGGTGTAAAGAGAAAAATAGAATACTGCTGACAAGAATGTATATGGAGAAAGAAATTTTGGGGTACAATAGCATTTTTTCTTACCATGGTAGTAAGACAGTCTGAAGATTTGTGTGTGTGTGTGTGTGTGTGTGTGCATGCAAATGTAAAAAACAGATGACATTTCTTAAAATTGACTACAGTGTAACTATAGTGTAAACCACTGACCACACATTGGTCAGGTTTCTTCTATAGGAAGCCTCGCTGATTAAAGTACTACAGTCCTGCAAGCTCACCTTAAATCTGAACACCCAAATATTCAACACAGCTATTGCCAACCTTTGTAGCTGTTAGACCGGTTAAGCCTGTACTACTTCAATCTAGACTCCACTGATACTGATGACCTGTTTACTGCTGCGCTCAAAAATGGGAAGTTAATCTAGTATGGAATTCAAGTCAGTGAAGCTTGTTTAATACTTATTGTGGCCAAATACGATTTTCAGTTTTAACTATTCTCAAGTGTACAACTCAGTGGTGTTCATCATAGACATAGCATTGTACAACTATTACAACTCTTCATTTCCATAAATTTTCATTACCCTCAACAGAAACTCTATACTATTAGATAATTGCTCCTCATCCTGTCCTTCAGTCAGCCTTTTGTCATCACTACTCTACTTTCTGTTCCTATGAATTTGCCTATTCTAGATGCTTTATATAAATGGAATCATACAATACATGTCCTTTGTGTCTGGCTAATTGCACATAGCAATATTCCCAGGGTTTATCCATATCATAGCACTTACTAGAACTTTGTTCCCTTTTTAATGGTAGAATAATATTCTATCCTTTATATATTCTAATATATGTATACATATGAAATTTATGTATATATATTAGAAGACTCACAAACATATGAGAAGGTTTCAAAAAAGTTCGGGGAAAATGCAGTGAAAATATAATGGGATTTTCCCATGAACATTTTGAAGCCATCTTGAAACTTTTGGCCAGAAAGTCATCCCAAGTGAGCATTTAGTTCCTATTTTTGGATATGGGAAGAGATATCCTGACAGGGTTTCACAAAATGTAATGGTTTTCATTTGTTTAAATGTATGTTGACTGAGAATCCTCACATATCTTTAGTAGGAGGCTATTTCATGCTTAGTATCCCTTGGTGGAACCCACTTCTGCGTTTGCCTGTATTCTGAATCTTGCCTTGGCTACCACGTCTCCTCTTTTCATCCTCCTCTCCATCTTTACATCACTTA
>NW_022111368.1:22672266-22676549 GCF_000313985.2 Echinops telfairi | reverse complement strand
AACAGAAAACTTTGCAGGTTTTTTTTGCTAGTTATTATTATTATTTTTCTCTTTTTATTCAATCTTTTGTTTTCTTTTTGCTTTGTCTCCATTATTGTTGATTTGCCTACCTGTATAAGATAGGCATGGGAAGCAAACTTGAGGAGGAAGCAATGAGACCGATGGTTCTGGAGGGACGTGAGGGGAGGAGGAGGCAGAGGAAGGGAGTAGTGAGCAAATATTGCCATAGACAGGGGAACAACTAGGGAATTAAAATCACCAACGAGGTGGACATAGAGATCCTGGTGGTGTTGGAGCAACAGCAATCTAGCTGAGAGGAATTACTAAGAAGCAGAAAAAGGGTGAGCATGATAGTGGGGCAGGAGGAAGGTAAAAGGAAACAAAAAAAAAAAGCTAGGAAGCAAAGCTATGGATAGAGGTATAAACATAGGTGTTTAAATTAATACATTAATTCATAAAATAGAGCTATCTTCACCACAAGCAAATGTGGTGAAGATAGCTGATGGTGCCCAGCTATAAAAAAATATAGCATCTGAGGTCTTAAAAACTTGAAGTTAAACAAGGGACCATTTAGCAGAAAAGCAACAAAAGCCACATAGAAGAAGTGCACCAGCCTGTGTGATCATGAGGTGTCAACTGGATTGGATGGCAGGCATCAGAAAATACCAAACAAACAAAAACCATATTGTTGAGAAGAGAGGGCATCAGAGCAGAGACCTAAAACCCATCTGTAGATAATGAGATATCTGTAGATAATGAGGTATCCCCTCACAGAAGGGTCACAAGGAACGGGATGAGTCAACCAGGGCACAGTATAGCACTGATGAAACACATAATATTCCTGTGGTTCCTTGAGACTTCCTCACCCCCCACTATCATACCCCAGTCCTGCCTTTCACTATGGGCTAAATCAGAGTGTGTACACAAGTACAGATAAGAGATCACAACATACAGAATCCAGGTCAGATAAATCCCTCAGGAACAGAAATGGTAGTAGTGATACCAAGAGGGTAGGGGACAGGTGTGGAGAAGATGGGAGAAGGGGGAAATGACAGCAATATCTCTCTCTCTCACACACACACACACACACACACACACACACACACACACACACACGCACGGGACGAACAACAGAAAATGTGAGGGGAGGGAGACAGCGGTCGGTATAAGATATGAAAATAATGAAAATAATAATTTATAATTTATCATGGGGTCACGAAGGTGGGAGGGGAGTAGGGAGGAAAAAAGGGGAGCTGCTGCCAAAGTAAATGTTTAGAAAAAATGATGGCAACGTATGTACAAATATACTTGAAACAAATTATGTATGACTTGTTATAAGAGCTGTAAGAGCCCCCCAGTAAAATGATCTTTAAAATAATTAAATACATATTTGGGGGGAAATCCATTTTGGGGTGTACTCCCCCCTGTGTGTGTGTGTGTGTATTTTACAAATTTGGAGGTTTGTGCCAACCACACACAGACTAAGTGTCTTGGACCTGTTTTTCCAAGAGCTGTGCTCAAGCCATGTCACTGTGTCAGATTTTGGTGATTCTCACTGTTTCATAAAGCAATTTCTCACTTAGTAGACTAACTATGGGGTAGACATAACTATCATATGCAACATTTATTGCCAAAATGTGCCTGTGACTTTATTAGTTGTGATACTGGTTTTATTGCAGGGATCTGGGACTGAACTGGCAACACTTCCAAAGTATGCCTGTAATAGAGTCATTAAATAGTAAAGGCTTAAAAATGTTGGTTCTTGTACCACACAGTGCTTCATCCTCTCTCCAATGCAAAACTACAGGGTTCAGGATGATATTTATTAGCTAAACCTTAAATTCTACTTCAACCATGTGGTTTTTCCCCCCCCCTCTTTTTTTGGGGGGGTGTTTCTGAATTTGGTTTAAGAGAGAATAAAACTGATAAGGAGAGACTTTCAAATGTGCCCCCAATGAATCTCCACATGTTAATCTACACTGTCATCAGGCTAGACTTAACCACGTTGCTCTCACTTGGTCCTTGGGTTACTCCAGGAGCCATCTAACTAGGATGCTGTCTCTGCTTCTGTCCCCCCACCCTTCATAACCAATTCTTCATGCTGTGTAGAATACTATTTTTTATTCAAGTATAACATACATGTTGAAAAGTTCATGCATTGTAAGTATCCAACCCTATGAAGTTCAACAGATTGAACAAGGTGTTTTCCCCCCAAACACATTAGACATTTGATGAAGGTAAGCTCTACATGGGTCTTTCCTCTTAATAGCATATTTCAAGCACTTTGTGGGGATCATATTACTACTTCATGATTTAATAAATGTAGAAAACCCAATAAATAAAAGATTAAAACACATGAGAAGGAATTTAAGGCAAGAGGACAAGTGAATGGCTAGTGAATACAAGGAATATGGTCTTTCTTACTAGTATTTAGGGAATGTAAGTAAAAGAAAATCGCCTTGGCACCCTGTTGTGTTAGGGACCATGGACTAGGTCCCAATACACAACAGAGTGATATATTGCCTGGCCCTGTGTTAGCCTTATATACCAAGAGTTATCTTGCTATATTTGAGCCCATTGTTGCAGCCATTGTGCCAGTCCATCTCAGTGAGGGTCTTCCTGCTTACTTTGAGCCTTCATTTACCATGATGTTATCCAGGGACTGGTCCCTCCTGATAACATATCCAAAGCACGAGAGAGGAAATCATGCCATCCTGGCTCCCAATGATCTTCTTCCACAACAGACTTTGTTCATTCTTCTGGTAGTCCATGCTATATTTAATTCTCTTTACTAACATTGTCATGCAATTGCCTCACTTCTAGGATCTTCCTTATCCATTGTCCAGCTTTTACATGCATTTGAGAGATGCTTCAGTCAGGTGCAGCTGAGTCATTACAATAGCAGCAACATTGGCAAAATTTAAGGCTGAGGTTCACAGGTATTGGTAGGGACATGAAACAGTGAAACTTCCATACCTTAAGAGTTAGGATAATATTATAGAGAAAGCCAGTCTTTCTATAATACATTTGAATATGCATCTGCCAAATAAATTTAGAATTGCACTTACTAGATAACATCTCAGATTCCAAGAAGCATTCCACACGAAACACAAGAAATATTCCAAGAATCTATATAGCAGCACTATTTATAAAAGTAAAGGAATAAATTCAGAACAATCTAAATGTCTACCAAAGGAGATGGATACATCAGGGGATATGCATACAATGGAATCCTATATAGCAGTGACATTGAACGAACTAGAACCAATGTACTCAATAGGATTTGAATCTCAAATTTAATGTTGAGGGAACAAAGAAAGTTACATTTAGTATACAATGTAGTGTTTACTTTTTATGTTCTAAAACCAACATAAGATATCTTATTATTTTAAAAATTTTATTGCAATTTTGATAAAAGTGTAATGAGAAAGATGATTTTCTGTTCAACAATTCATACACATTTTATTTTGTTACTTTAGTTGCAATCCCACTAACACCTTTCTGTTTCCTCCCTTGTTTCTTGTTCCTATTCATCTTTTTCTATCTATCCCTTCCTGCCTTCTGAAATTGATCCCTAAGAAAATACTGCCTTTTAAAATCTCATATCGTTCATTATTCTAAAGAGTACATATCTTGCTGGTGTTCACTGCCTCCCGTTTGGTGGAAAGTTGAGCCATTGAAGTAATTTCATTTCCAGTCTGGAAGGGTATCTAATAGTCTCTGGGAGCCTACCAGTCTTAACAAGACCAATAAGCCTGTTCTATTTTATTATTTTGAACTTGGTTTCATTTTTTTTTTTCTCATCTGGGAACTCCTATAGTGTGATCCCTTTCAGAGTACTCAAAGTACTCAAATTACTAGCCAGGCCCCATCTAATACTTCTGGTTTCAGAGTGATGAGGGCCAGGGCTCATGTGATCCATTAGTCTTTCAGAATAATTGTTCCCTGTGTCTTAGATTTTCTTAACTTTTCTCCAGATAGGAAGAAATGAATAGTTGTACTTTATATAGCCACTCAGGGAGGTGGGTGTGGGCGGCCTGGTAGGGCATGATCAAGGGTAATGTAACCAAGAGGAATTGCTAAAAGCCTGGCGGGGACTGAGCATGATAGTGGGACAGGAGGAAAGTCAAGGGAAATAGAGAAAAGAGCTTGGAGGCAAAGGGGATTTATAGAGGCCTAGATAAAGACATGTACATATGCAAACATATTTGTATATGAGGATGGGGAAATAGATATATGTGCATATATTTATAGGTTTAGTATTAAGGTAGCAGAAGGACATT
>NW_022111368.1:22668732-22670836 GCF_000313985.2 Echinops telfairi | reverse complement strand
TTGTGAGTCTGAAGAGGACTTTATAGATTGGTATCGGACATATGGGCTAATATTGGACTTATGGACTTGATCTGGACTGGGCTGGGATGCTTTCTCAATGTTCAATTGCTCTTGCATATAAATCTCTCTGTTATACACATATGTGTGTCCATGGATTTGTTTCTCTAGTCTACCCAGACTAACACACAATGCATTCCTTCAAGATATTTGTTATGTCTAAGAAGTTTTCATAATTTTGCACCACTGTATACTCTACTATATTCAAGATTATATTGGCAGCTTAGGTAAATACATGTTTAGAAATATTCTCTACCAACACTACATATATATTCACAAGAATCCTTCCAGAGTCTTTCCATCCTGTTCAGCTTGAATGTCTAAATATGTATCCACTCATGTTGTTGTTAGGTGCCACCAAGTCATTTCTGCCCCATCGGCACCCAGTGCACAAAATAACAAAACACCTGACCATCCTCACCATTAGCCTATGCCTGGGTCCGTTGTGGCAGCCAGGGTGCCAAGCCATCTCCTCAAGGGCCTTCCTCTCCTTTGCTGCCCTTCTGCACTACCTAACACGATGCTTTCCTCCAGGTACCGGTTTCTGCTGACAGCATGTCCAAAGTTTGTAAGCCAAAATCGCTCCATCCTTGTCTTTAAGGACCATCTGGCTTCACTTCTTCCAAGACTGATGTGATTATGCTTTTGGCAGCCCAGTGTACTTTCAATATTCATTGTCAGCACCATAATTCAAATGAATCAATTATTCTTTGGTCCTTATTCAGTGTCCAATTTCCACATGCATATGAGATGAGACAATAGAAAACCCCAGGGCTTGGGTCAGGTGCACCTTGAGGCTCAAAGTAACATCCTTGCTTTTCAGTAATCAGAAGAGGTCTTGTGTAGCGTATTTACCCAATGCAATCTGTCTTTTGATTTCTTGACTGCTTCTTCCATAAGCATCAGTTGTGGATCCAAGCAAGACAAAAAAAAACTTTGACAACTTCAATCTTTTCTCCATTTATCATGATGTTACCTATTGGTCCAGTTGTGAGGATTTTGGTCTTCTTTAAGTTGAGCTGTAATCCACATTGAGGCTGAAATCATTGATCTTCGTCAGCAAGTGCTTCAAGTGCTCCTCACTTTCAACAAGCAAGGTTGTGTCATCTGCACACCGTAAGTTGTGAATAAGCCCTCCTCCAATCCTGATGCCACAATCTTCCTCATGTGAACTCTGAAAATTTGCTCCACATACAGATTGAGTAAGTCTGATGAGAAGATACACCCATGTCTCACATCTTTCCTGATTTTGCACAACACGATCCATGTGCAAGTTCTGCACAAGCACAACAGAGTGTTCTGGAATTCCCATTCTTCTCAAGGTTATCCATATTTTTTTGTGATCCACACAGTTGAATGCCTTGGCATGGTCAATAAAATGCAAGTAAACATCTTGCTGGTATTCTCTGCTTTCAGCTAAGGTTCATCTGACAGCAGCAACGGTATCCCTTTCCCACATTCTCATCGAGTGTTGTTATTACTATTGTTGTAGGATTGAGTCTGTGATAGTATTTACCTTTGTTGCCTTTAACTTTGAGCTCTTCCGTGGGGTTTCCTTTGCCTTCATCAGTTTGTGCTGACTTCTCCCTTATCACAGATCCCTTTCCCTTCACCCAAGTTCATAGGTGTCTATCTTCTAGTTAGCGATTCACCTTCCTTCCCTTGTACCTTCAGAGAATGTGTCTGTGGATGAAACTTTCCTTGACGTGGTACAGTCGCAGTTTCATAGAATACTTGTTCTTTTGTGATTTACTTAGTTTTTTCAGCATTATGTCCTCTAGATTCTACGAATGTCTTCTTTGGTGAGGCATCTAACTATTATTCAGTTGAATTGTTTGTCTTTTCGCTGTTGAAGTGTTGAAGTTTTCTACGAATTTTTTCTAATTAGTCCCTGTTTGACATCATTACCAAAATTATGTTCTCAGTCTGTAGACTCCCTTTTACAATTTTGATGAAAATTTTAAACGTATACTCAAAGATCAAACTCCTGATCATCAAGGTGATTCTGAATCATAGCCACCCTATAGGACAGAGTAGAACTCCCTCC
>NW_022111368.1:22667155-22668269 GCF_000313985.2 Echinops telfairi | reverse complement strand
TTGTAAGATAGAACTGGGGTCAAGATAATGGGGGTAGGGGTGGAGGGAGGATGCATTAAAGAGCTAGAAGAATGTTGTGTGTTTTGCTATACTGCACCTTGGCTTGATCCTCCCTTCCTTGTGACCCTTCTGTGAGGGGATGTCCAATTGTCCACAGATGGGCTTTGGGTCTCCATTCTGACCCCCTCATTTGCATTGATATGGCTGTTTGGTTTGGGTCTTCAGATGCCTGGTATCTGATTCCATCGATACCTCATGATCACAGGGGTTGGTGGGTTTCTTCCATGTGGGCTTTGCTGCTTCCCTGTTAGATGGCCACTTGTTTAACTTCATGCATTTAAGACCCTATATCTTGCAATAGCCAGGCACCATCAGCTTTCTTCATCATATTAGCTTATGCACCCATTTTGTCTTCAGCTATTGTTAGAAAGGTGAGCATCACAGAATGCCAGTTTATCATATCAAAGTGTTCTTGAATTTACCTTAATACTTAACCTATAAATATATGTACATATCTCTATCATAATATATTTATATCTTTACATATAGCTCTATGCACATTTTTTGCTTCCTAATTCTTTCCTCTATTTCCTTTTACTTTCCTTCTGTCCCACTATCATGTTCGACCTCCATTCGGCTCTCTGTACTTCCTCTCAGCTACATTACACTTGATTGAATCCTACCAGACATTCTATGCCCTCCTTGCCTCTTGTTCCCTTGTCCCTGGGTTTGTTGGCTGCCCCCTCCTTTTCCCTCACCTCTTCCTCTCTCCCGTCCCCATGGAACTTTCAGTCCCATTGTTTTTCCTCAGGATTTTTTATCCTGCCTATCTTATATAGATAGACATGAAAAGAAAAAGAGAAAGAAAGGAAGGAAGGAAGGAAGGAAGCAAGAAAAAATAGTCTGAATAGTTCCAGGTCTGTTTGCTGACCTTTATGAATGTTTTCTGATTAGGTCTGATGCAGTGCCAAGTCCTGGTCCCTCCGCACCCCCACCCCCCGCCCAAGTCTATTTTCAGAATTCCTCAGGGACTTCGTAGCTTTGCTCCTCTTGTTGCTCTGTTGCGTTCCCTTTGTGTTGTGCCCTGGTGGTGGTGGGGAAGGGGTGGTCAGAC
>NW_022111368.1:22664700-22666131 GCF_000313985.2 Echinops telfairi | reverse complement strand
TTTTGAACTAGGCTATCATCAGGGGTGTGAGGTGGCATCTCATAGTTCTTTGATGGATAATGATTGTTAATGTTTTCTCATATGTTTATTGGCCATTTGGGTTTCCTCCCTGGTGAAAATTCTGTTCAGGTGCTTTGCCCACCTCCTCAGAGGGCTCTCGGTTTTTTTCCGGCTATTAGGACATTGTTTATTTTAGTAATAAGCTCTTTGTTTGTTATGTCATTGCTAAAGACCTGCCAGTCTGTGGGCTTTCTTATGACTCTCTTGGTGAAGTCTTTCAATGCACACAGGGTTTTAACCTTAGCATATCCCATTTGTCAATTTTAGCTTCTTCTCTGTGTGTCCTTCCCCATTTCGGTTAGCCTACGTATTCCATGTGCCAAGGTTCTCAGGTTTGTCCCTATGCCTTAATTGATGGTCTTAATAGTGTGGGGTTTTACTTCAAGGTCTGTGACCCACCTTGAGTTTGTTCTTGTACATTGGGTGAGGTAAGGATCTTGCTTTATTTTTCTGTATGTAGATATTCCTTTTATTCCAGCACCGCTTGTTGAAGAGGGTATCCACTTCCCATTTGATATTTTCGGGGCCCTTATTGAAGATCAGTTGTGAATATGCTGATGGTTTTATTTCTGGGTTTTCTGGGGTTTTTTCCCCATTGGTCTGAATATCTGTCATTATACCAGTTACCATGCTGTTTTGACCACTGTGACTGTGTAGTATGTTTGAAGTCTGGTAAAGCAAGCTCTCTGACTTTGTTTTCTGCTTGAGGAGTTCTTTGATAATTCTGGGCTTTCAGTTTTTCCAATTCTTTGAAGAAGGTTATTAGTATTTGTATCGGTATAGCATTAAGCTTATATAGTGCCTTGGGTAAGATCGACATCTTTACTATATTGAGTTTTCCAATCCATGAGCATGGGATATTCTTCCATTTGTGGAGGTCACTTTTGGTTTCTTGTAGTTTGGTTATGTAATTTTCCTTGTACAAATCTTTTGAGTTTTTTGGTTTGTTTGTTAGGTATATCCCTAGGTATTTCAATTTGTGCTTGGTTGCATTATATTTGCAGGTGCTTTGGGTGGTACTGACATGTTCACAATGTTATTTTCCTATCCATTATCATGGTATATTTTTCCATTTCTGTAGATACTGTTGTTGTTGTTGTGAGATAGTTACGGTTTACTGTGCCAACCTGGCCAATAAACACATGTGAAAATAACTGAAAGGGAGAGAGATAAATAGCTTGCTGAGCCTCATCTTTCTAGTTCTCAGGTCTCTTGCTTTCTGATGTTTGGACCAGAGTGCAGCTGCCTCAGCCAGTTCCCTGCTTCAGCTGGCAAGGCTCACTTCCTGCAAGACACCCCTGAGGAGAAGCCACATGGACCTTCACTGATGCTGCCCTGGGTGCTGTAGTAGCCATGTGGAGACCCCTGCCA
>NW_022111368.1:22640591-22663798 GCF_000313985.2 Echinops telfairi | reverse complement strand
GGCATTTCACGTGAGGGCATTTGAGGAGCTTCCTCTTGGAAGCTCCTCAAATAAATTATGCTTTAATTACTCCCTTCCTCTTTCTCATGAGCAACAATGCTAGTCCATTTTAAACCACTTTTCACGGTAATTGAGAACTAGTCGCACATTGTTATGGTTTCCTATTGTTTGCTTTGCAGATTTTCCAATCAGTTCTGCCTTCACTGTCAAGTGGTTAATTACCCATGTTTTGGGAAATTGGTTTTGGACACAGTTCCTGAAAGTGTAAATTCCATGCCTGCAGACCCATTAGCAAAATAAAATATTAGTGAACACACTGCTAGACTATATAATCCCTGGGGAAATTGGCATGATCATGTTTGAACTTCATAAATGTTGGGGTATCTATAGGACTTGGATTGGGCACACATACCAATCCTTAAAAAATATAATAAAATTAGAATTTATTTGCAAAAGGGACAAGAGCTTAAATAATCTTTGGGAAACATGTGTAAATAATTTTCAACACTGAACATAATAGTAGCTTTATATGAGACTCAGTTGCTTTTTAAAAAACAGAAACATCTTTATTTGATTTTGAGTGGGAACATGAGGAAATAGTAGGGTGGGGTATGTGTTACTCTGACCTTTTCTGACCTTATTAAGGAGAAAGGAAATCTAATTTCATACCAGCAGAAAACCAATTTCCACAAGACAGACGTCAGACATGCCTCCATCTTTCAGCTTCTTTACTCTGATACAAACAATACTCACAATTGTGGTGTTCCTTAAGGAAGCTAACAGATTCAGAGTGGGTGTTCATGCCATGGACATCAAAGTGGTTGTCAAAAGAGACTCTGAAACTTGCTCTAGATCAGTAGTTCTCAACCTTCCTCATGCCACGACCCTTTCAGACAGTTCCTCATGTGTGGTCAACCCCCAACCATAAAATTATTTTTGTTGCTACTTCATAACTGTCATTTTGCAACTGCTATGAATTGGGAAACCCCATGAAAGGGTCGTTTGACCTCCCCAAGGGTGGTGACCCACCGATTGAGAACTGCTGCTCTTGAACATAGTATACCTAAAGAAAATGGAAGCAATTAGTAAGCAAAAAAGCTGAGCAGAAATATTCAAAAGGCAGCGCAAGAAGACAGTAACATATTAAAATAAAATGTGCAAAGATCTGGAGTTAGAAAAACAAGAAGAATCTTTTCAGCATAAATCAAGAGGAAAGAACTGAGGAAAAATTGAAGCCTGAAGGATTGCAAAACTGAAGGATTTCACGGGTAATACTGAGTAATGCATAAAGCATTGAAAGTCAATGGAAGCAGTGCACAGTTGCTGTACCAGAAAGAACTGTTGGACAGTCAACCATGTAAGAGGTAGTAGTATGTGATGGTCAAGAACCAGTGATACTGAAGAAATAAGTCCCAGGTTCATACGTGCATAGCAGTGTTCAAAAGGGAACTCTGACAAAGTCTTCAGGTCGAGGAGCTATCATCCCTTATTATGGGATGGTGCACATGTGCCGAGAAGCTGATTTTATTTTACCTGGAAGCCAACAAACCGGTTTATTTGTACTTGTCCCCCCTTACCAGAAGCACCAGGACAATAACTTAGTTTCCCTCCTGGGCATAGACTTCTGTCTTCTTTTTCCCCCCCAGATTATTTTATTGGGGGCTCTTACAGCTCTCATAACAATCCATACATCAATCCTATCAAGCATATTTGTACATATGTTTCCATAATTATTTTCTAAACATTTACCTTCTATATGAACCTTTGGTATCAGCTCTGCTTCTTCCCCTCCCTCCCCACCTCCTGACCCCTTGATAAATGAAAAATTATCATTATTTTCATGTCTCACAACAACCACTGTCTCCCTATACCCTTGGTTTCTGTTGTTCGTCCCTCTGAGGGGTGTGTGTGTGTGGGTATGTGTGTGTGTGTTTACGTGTCAATCATTGCTGTTGGTTTCTCCTCCCTCCCCTCCTCTACCTACCTTCTTTCTATCCTCCTGGTATCCTTACTCCCATTTCTGTTCCTGAGGGGTTCATCTGACCTGGAATCCGTGTGTCCTAAGCTCTTATCTGTACCTATGTACATGCTCTGGTCTAGCCTGCAGTGAAAGGCAGGACTGGGGAATGATAGTGGGGGTTGAGAAAGCCTCAAAGAACCAGAGGAATATTGTGTGTTTCGTCGGTGCTATATTGTGCTCTGGTTGACTCATCCTGTTCTTGTGACCCTTCTGGGAGGGGATGTCCCATTGTCTACAGATGGGCTTTGGGTATCTGCTCCAACTCCCTCGTTCTTAACAATATGTTTGTTTGTTTGTTTGTTTTGTCTTCTGATGCCTGTTACCGGATCATGTGGACGCCTCATGATCGCACAGGCTGGTGTGCTTCTTCCATGTGGGCTTGTTACTTCTCTGCTAAATGGCCAGTTGTTTAACTTCAAGCCTTTAAGACCCTGTAAACTATACCTTTTGATAGGCGGGCACCATCAGCTTTCTTCACTGCATTTGCTTGTGTACCCACTTTGTTTTCAGCAATTGTGCCGGGAGGGTGAACATCACAGAATTCCAGGTTGTTAGAACAAAGTGTTCTTGTGTTGAGGCAGGTCTTGAGCAGAGGCCCAAAGTCTGTCTACCACTTCATTGTATTGCCAGATAAATATGTGAACATATGCCAATTCCTCTATTTTTATGAATTAATGTATTTACATTTGGACACTCCTATGTTCATACCTCTATCTGTAGGAGAAGCTGATTTTACTCCTCTTCCCAGCTGTGCTTGAGTTTTGAGTTCAATTTAAGATCACTGTTCAATGCCTGCTTCTGTGTCCACTCGGGGCTGACCAAATGCTGAATATTGCAGAACAAGGGAGTGCACCTGAAAACCACATTATTCTTGCAAAGAGGGGATAAGATTGAAAATTATACAGGCTATATTTATACACTACAAGTTAAAAGTTAACTGAGTGTGGTGGTGTGGAGTTGGCCTGGGGAAATTCGTTAAATTCATCATCATGAGTGTGGAAGAATCAGCCTCTTTCTTGACTTGTTTCACGATGGAAGTAAAATTCTGCTGAAGATAATTTAAAAAAGGATTGCAGCAGTACACCAACAGGGAGGTACCAGAAATTCAAACCATATTTAAAAGAGGTTGTAGTAACAGGAGTACCAGACACTGTTGATTTATGGTGGATTTTGGCTCAAAGCAGAGAATACCAGAAAGATGTTTACTTGTATCTTATTGATTATGCAAAAGAATCCAACTGTAGGGATCAAAACAAGCTATGGGTAAAATTGAAGATAGGAAGTTCCAGAAAACTTCATTGTGCCCATGTGGCATCTGTGAATGGGTTCAGAGTCAGTGGGTTCAAACAGAACAAGGCAACAGTGCATGGTTTAAAATCAGGCAAGGTGTGTATTAGGATTGTGTCCTTTCACCTGCGCAGACTTAATTAATGTTTTGGAGTTTACCTCTAGTTTCTAATACTCTATACTTAACCTCTCTGGGTTCTAATATCCATTGCAATGACTACACAGAACCCACAGACAAATTTCATGATGAAAAGATTTCTTAAGGAAGTTAACAAGTTGTAATGCCAGTGAGAAATGCTCAAGGTAGATGTTTATCAGAACATGTTAGTTTCAGGTCTGCTAAAAAATATACCCAAGGGGCATATACCACGCTGCTGTTAACCTCAGTGAGAAGGCAAGCTCAAGCTCCATGGGTCAGCAATCCCAGCCTCCCTCCATTAAATACCAGCGGCACCCCACTCCAAGCCTCACCCCAAAGGCACTCAGGTCCACTTTCATGGGTCACCAAGTCTACTTCCTATACCCTATTCCACAAGCTAGCCTCCTGCACAAATGCACTCAACTTGGTCCATTGTTTGGGAGGTCCATCGATCAGTTCCGTTCTCTGGCTCCTGGTTCTGCTGCTGCTCCTCTGATCATAGAGCTGTCATCTGGATCCAGGAGGTTCACTGCCCAGAGGATGAGCTCCACTCCTGGCTCTTGCTGTTACTGAGATAACCTCCTTCTACTTCTTAGAGGACTCGTTTTATACCCAGCAGGATGGCACTCCAGGGACTCCTGTTTGCATCTTCCCCCTGTTTCAGGTGAATCCTATCAGCATCTTCTCCCATCTTTCCAGACCCAAGGGAAAGGTTGCTTGGTGGGAGTACACTTTTGGGCCAGAAGAATCACATTAAACAAACACACATTGTATGCTTTAAAATCAGGAAAGTTGCGTGTTAGAGTTGTATCCTTTTACCATACTTATTCAATCTGTAGAATGATTAAATTATTTGAGAAGCTGGACTATCTGAAGAAGAAGGCAGCATCAGCATAGAAGGAAGACAATATGCATATGACACCACCTTGCTTGCTAAAAGTTAAGAGGACTTGAAATACTTGGTAATAAAGATAAAGGACTGCAGCTATCAGTATGGATTGAAACTCTATGTAAAGAAAACCAAAATGTATTGGTTATTCATTCATTCCTGGACCAATAAACAACATAATGATAAATGGAGAAAAGATTGAAGTTGTCAAGGATTTAATTAATTTTCCTTGGATCCACAATCAATGCTTATGAAGGACTTGCAAAGAACTTTGTATCAAGAAAGCAGTGAAGCCCAGACTGTGGATCAAATGCTAGCTATAGACCCTCTAGATTCACCCGGCTGCCAGCAGATGAAGCAGGAAGCTGGGAGATCACAGGCTGGTGGATGCAGAGTCAAATGGATCTAAAGTGGGCAGGAGTCTGACAGGTGATCGACAGTTCCCAGGGATGGCAGGCCACATGGGCCATAGGCCCTGGCCCTGGAGCCCAACACAGAATTCTAGCAAACAGGAAGACAGCGGGGTAATAGAAAGTTCTCCACATCTTCTCATGAAAAGGCCATACTTCCAAGGACGTGTCATTAGCTTGTGACCAATTGATAGGTTGGACTCCACTCCTCTCTCCAAACAAGTACATCAAATTGACATAGAATCTAAGCATCACCATTTCCCTGCACAACCCTGGGAATCATCAAAGAATATTTCTTCTTTTCTTGACTTCTTATAATAGTCTCATACAACATTTGTCCTTTTGTGGATGACTGATTTCCTTCAGCACAATGTCCGCAAGGTTCATTTATGTTAAGAGATGTTGAGGATGCTGATAGGATTCACCTGAAACAGGGGGAAGATGCAAACAGGAGTCCCTGGAGTGCCATCCTGCTGGGTATAAAACGAGTCCTCTGAGAAGTAGGAGGAGGTTATCCAGTGACAGCAATCATTGTTCTTTAATGTTGCATAGTATTTCAGTATGTCTATGTACAAATGTCATTTTTCCTCTGATGAACATTCAGGTTGCTTCTATTTTTAGTTCTTGTGAATATTGCTGTGATGAACATGAGTGTGCATACATCTTTGTTGTTGTGACTCTTACTTCTTCCCCAGGATCTATAACAAATAGAGGGATTATGAGGCATATTAAATTTATTTCTAACTTTTTGAGGATTCTCAGCATATCACTTTCCACCGTGGTTGCATCATTTGACAGCCCTACCAGGAGTGTGTGATTGTTCTAGTCTCTCCACACTTTTCCCAGTATTTGCTGCTTTCTGTTTTTATTTTAAAACTTTGCTATTGTGCTATGGTCAGATAATATTCCATTGTTACTTAATTTGTATCTCTCAGATGGCTAATATTCATGAGTATTTCTTCATATGTTTGTTCACCACCTGAGTGTCTTCTTTGGTGAAGTGTATGTTAATGCCTTTTGACCATTTTTTCAAGTGGACTATGTATCATTTCTTGTTGAGATGTTTAAGTTTTCTATACATTTTAGAGATTAGTCCCTTATCTCATATGTCATTACCAAAATTTTTTTTCAAGTCTGTGGGTTCTTTTTTCACTCTTTTGCTGAAATCTTTGATGCACATATGCACATAATTTTTAGCAAGTCCCAGTAATCTATTTGTCTTCTGTTGTTTTCTCTTTCAGAACACTGCTGGAAGGTATTCATTCAGGATGGCGCTTGAATATGTATAAAATGAACTGTTAAATGACTTAAATTTTACAATAAGCAAAACAATAATTAAGGTGTCTTGCCATTGTCTCCTTAAAGCATGATTTTGTAAATGTCAACCAATCAGGATTTTCTTCATGTAAATTCTTAGATCCTCTGTATTTCGACTTTGAATATCTCCCTTTACTGCCGTATTTTGGTGAATCCTTACAAGGTATTGCCTAATCCTGGGTCATTTTGTTCCTTCAATAAATTCTTTACTTTGAACAGAAGCTGCAGTTTGCTCTTTGACATGGGTGCTGTCAGATGGATCCTTTCTGAAGGATGTTCATCTTCAGTGGCTCTCCAAAAACTAAAATCACCATCATCGAGTCAATACTGACTCAGCAACAGGGTAAGTGGCAGTTACATAATCTCCTGTCAACTTGAGTGAAGGGGTGGAGTCTAGCCTGCCAATCAGGCCATAGTCAATTAGGTCTCTGGGTAGGCATGGCCTTCTTCTGAGGATTCTGGGAACTCCTGTCTTCCTTCCTGGAGGCGGGACAGACTCTCTGCTTGACATCCTGTTGACAAACCACATGGATCTACGCTGATGGAGCCAGAGCCCTGCAGCTGGAGGAGCCATGTTGATAAACCCACACCAGTGCTGAGATGCTTCCACTACCACTGGAGTTGCAAGACTTTCTATCCACTGGCCTTTGATCTTCCTGCACTCGGCATCATTACATGTCTTGCTTGAGTCTGAAGAGGATATTATAGACTGGTATTTGACATATGGGCTAATCTTGGCTTTATGGCTTTGATCTGGACTGAGCTGGGATGTTTTCTTAATATACAATTGCTCTATGCTATAAAGTTCTTTCTTACACATATATGAGTGTTGATGTTTCTCCAGTCAACCCGTACTAACTCAGGGTAGAACTGCCTCTGTGAGTTTCTGAGCCTGTAACTGTTTACTGGAAGAGAAAGCCCTGGCTTTCTCCTGTAGAGCAACTGGTGGAGGCTGAGTGAGGCAGCCCACATTGAGTTGACCAGAACCCGACCAGCTGGAGAGTTTTGAGCCTGTGAACTGGTGCATATTGTTGCTGACTTTATGGATGGCCTGTCCGGATTTGACTTTGCTTATGGATGCAGACTTCACAAGGTTCCAACTGCAATGAAGACTTCGTGTCGAAAAACATGATTGTCTTCTCAGAGAACTGGGTTGATATAAGTGGGCAGTATATAAACTGGATAACTAAAATTGGGGGAGATAAAGGCATGAAGTGGTTGGCTTACAAACTTTCATAGGTAGGGGAAAAATTCATAGGATTACAGGGTAAAGGTATAGGTGTTACTTAATTGCAATTGTGAAGCTAAGAATTATATACAGGTGCCAGGTTGGCAAGGGGTGGATTGAGTTAATTAATTGTGCTAACTGGCCGATAATCACATGTGGGGCTAATTGAAAGGCGGAGGGATAAATGGGTGGTGAGCCTTGCCTTTCTAGTTCTCGGGTCTCTTGCTTTGTGATGGTCGCACCAGGGTGCAGCTGTCTTAGCAGTTCCTTGCTTCAGCTTGCAAGATTGACTTCCTACAAGACATCCCCAAGGAGAAGCCACATGGACCTATCCTGATGCAGCCCTGGGTGCTGGAGCAGCCGTGTGGAGACCTCTGCTAGTGCTGAGATGCTTATTCGTTCGCTGACTCAGCTTTCCTCCTGCAGTCAGCATCATTGCCTCTGTTTTGTGAGGTGGAGGACTTTGTGGACTGGTATTGGGCTAATGGATTAATGTTGGACTTGTGGGCTTGGGCAGCATTGGGTTGGGATGTTTTCGTGATGCACACTTTCTTTACATAAAACTCTCTTATACATGAGTTGCTGTGGATTTGTTTCTCCAAAGTACCCAGACTAATACAAAGCTTAAAACACACTTGAATTGTCTTTGAAGATGGCAAGTACCATATTTATCAGAAATGTAGCATTCACTTCTAGGATTTCTGTTATATATATCAACAAACACTGTGCTGTTTGATAGTACCTATCTGCTTGAAACTTTCTCACTAAAGACAGTCTAGAAAATTGGTGCTACTTTTTGGTTCTTTTGAGCTACCTAAATTAACTCCTTTACATGTAATCCCCATTTAGGGAGTCCCAGAAATTCTTTGCAGTGACAGGGAATTCATTTTACTGGGCTAGTAATCAAAGAAATACATTAAACATTTACTATATATTACTGTGCTTATCATTAACAATACTCTAGGTTAGTAAAAAGAACTAACTAATGATATAGTAAAAACCCATTTCACCAGTTTTCTGCATTCTTTTCCTGTACTAAACTCCTTTTCCCGATCCTTCTTAATTTGAGGTCCATTCCATTGAAATCTCATAAACTAGCCCCACATGAAATTATTACTAGAAGCTCTATTACCCTCCCTTATATTTTAACTTACTTAATATTGTCAAACTTTGATTCAGTAATCTACAGAGCACCTTTCATGAGTCAAAGGAGCTTTCGACAACCAAAGTTTAGAAAAATGAACATTACCTACGATTGAACAAAGTGACTCTGTATATGACAAGAAGCAACAATGAAAAGAGTTCAGGGAGCCTCACAGGAGAGGATTCTTCTGGGCCCTTGTTACTAACTCTACTGTCACCGAATTGCAAGTAGTCAAAACCTGGAGGTACTATCTCAACTGCAGAGGGCAAAAGTGCCTTCCTAGACTGTTTAACCAACTGAAGGATTTAGGTTAAAATTCAGACATCACTGTGACCACACCCAGAAGTAGATAGATGGCTGACCTAAGACCCTCCCGAACCAGGCCTAAAAAATAAACTTCTTTTTACTGTAAACGAATGCCTCTAGAAACGTTCCCCTGGATTGGGTTTAATTGTTGCAGGTGTGGTACTGTCAAGTCCAGTCTTTGCTGGTGGGGCTTTCCACTGCAGGGATCTGACTGAGCGGTTTGTGGATACAAGAACAACAGAGAAATAGTGCCGTTTTACAGGAAATTACCTTTACTGGATTTTCTATAACTTAACCTTTAGTGGTAACACAATCCTTATTTTACTGAATAAAGTTGCTTAAGAAGAGTTAACTACAGAATCATCCAAACCTACAAACCTTACTTTTCATATTAGAGGTCCACATCCATAACTGCAGGGTGGATTCATCTGATTAACTCTTCTTGCAGGGATACTAAATTAGGTTGGTCCCTTTTGCTGTGAATAATCTAGTCATGCCCTTATGAATAATCCAGCCCTCATCAGACCTATAAAATGGCTTCGAATAACTGAATGTACACCAATTATAATCTTACAAGCTACTGATTGGTTTTCCACCAGCTATCTATTGGGTTGCCCCTAAAGATACCTTTAGGCTTTGTGGAAACAACTTTTGGCCCTGCCACCTGCCAGGCTGCATTGAAAGATGCCTTTGGGGCCTCAGGTGACCTCGCAGGCGTATTTTAACTGAACTCTCTTTACCAGTTAATGCACCGATGCTAAGGACTTGGCAGTCTTGATCAATATTTCACTGGTATAATCATTTAGAAGCAATATTTATACCTGAGAGGACTTAGATGTATGGCACATGAAGAAGTACTAACTAAATATATGCAAAATTCCCCAAATGACAGTGTCGTAGACTTCAAGAGCTCAATACCAAAAGAGCTTTCATGAAAAAACACAAAAAAGTAGTATTCCAAAACATAATAGCTCTTGACACCTTCACTGCAGCCCAAGGAGATAGTTACCTTGTGTAGTAAAATCTGATGGTGGTGCTTAATTCCTGACAATGGTGCTAACATCGTATCGCAATATGGCGTATCTCATCTTAACTATCCTGCTCCCTTCTAAAGTGAACTTGTGAGTAATTTATTTTCCTCTTGGGGTGAATATGGAAAAAACCTGCTACTCTATTTTGGGATCTTTATATTTCCACTGTTTCTATTGTTATCATTGTAAATGCTGTTTTGCTTTAGTTCAGTGCATTTTATACAAGGAATGGTGGGTTTCAGAGCCCCTTTCTTCTTCATATAAATTTTTTAATAGCTTATTGTGGTAGTTACATAATCTGGTGTCAATTTGGGATTTAAGAGGATTAAGAGTGAAGGGGTGGAGTCTAGTCTGTCAATTGGGTCACAGCCACAGCCAATGAGGCTTCTGTGGGCATGGTCTTCCCCTGAGGATTCTGGGAAAACTCTGCTATTTCCTCCTTGGAGGCTGGAGAGCCTCTCTCTCACTACTCCACTCTCTTGGACATGCTCTACTGACAAGACACATGGAACTACACTAGTGCCCTGAGCTGAAGAAGCCACATGGACCTACCCTGATGCAACCTGACCTCTGAAGCCAGAGAAACCATGTGGAGACCCCTGCCAGCGCTGAGATGCTTACAACGCCACTGGATCCAAAGACTTTCTACTCACTGGCCTGTGATCGTCCTGCATTCAGCATCATTGCAAGTGTTTTGTGAGTCTGAAGAGGACTTTATAGATTGGTATCAGGCACATGGGCTAATAGTGGATTCATGGGCTTGGACTGGACTGGGTTGAGATGCTTTTTTTTTTCTTAATGTACAATTACCCTTTATATAAAATTCTCTCTTATACACATATGAGTTTCTGTGGATATGCTTCTCTGTCTACCCAGACTAACACACTTATCCTCAAGGATGAAGTGTCCGTAACTCAGCAAACCAGCTGGGGCCTCTCACTTAGGTTCTGATTTCTTCCTTCCTGGGAAAATCACTGGTCTTTACATTTCAAAGAATTTTAAGTGGAAGTTACCTGATGCATAATCTATCATGAATCCCCATACCTGATTACTTTAATAATTATTATAGGGCTCAAACCAAAAACCAGACTCACTGTCATTGAGCCGATTCTGACCTACACGTGTTATATCATAAGAAATTGGATGCAGAGGCACATGTGAGAATCAAGTGTCTTATATTAAAGCAGACATTAAAGAGATCTGCATGGAAAGCATGGAAAACATGTAAAGCAATATCATTGTTTTCAGTCTATTCATTTAGGAAATTACAGTTGTTTTTCATAAAATGTATGATATTTGTGCTAATCTGTAATGGGCTTATTATTACTGAAAATAAATAAAATTGATAAAATCATTTTATTCACAATATCATATGACAATAATTATAATAAAATAACAGATAATAAAAGTTCAATTTCTTTCCTTGATTTGAATTCCAGTATAGTAAATCTAAACAGATGTAACCCACATAAATAAAGGCATTTTGGAATCCTAAATGGTTTTTAAGAGTGACATACTTTGCAAGCTGCTGGCCTCTGAGGGATCACAGGGACTTTTGCTGCTAAGTCTGTTACTGGGTGCCTCTAGTTAGGTGATCCATAAAGATCAGCAGAAAGAGTTTGACCAGAAATCTTTCTGCTGCTTGGAGATTGCTATTTTCTAATCTTAGTGGTCTGTGGATTATTGCAGGGTGTCCCTTAATGACAGGCACACCTGTCTCTGTTATCATCCTATTCCAAAGATTGAAAGGAGCCCTGGTGGTGTACTGGCTGCCAGCCTCATGGTCTGCAGTTCGAAACCTCCAGCAGCTCCGTGGGAGAAAGACTGGGCTTTCTACCCCTGTAGACCGTTACAGTCTCAGAAACCCACAGGAGGCCTATGTGAGTCTGTTTGGATTTAGACAGTTGCACTTTTCAGGCTACTGGTAGCAGAAGAGGCTTCTGTTACGTGGATTTCTGTTAATGATATCAAAAACTGTATAGGATCGCCTTTGGTGTTCCAATTTAGGCCACTGCTGGGCTGTAATAACTGCTCAGAGAGCTTGAAAAGAATAATTCATTTATTGGGACACGTGGAAGCAGATTTAAGATAGTTTCTTTTAACTGCTAGAAGATTAGATACAAAAAGATTTTAAGACCCACTTCCTACAGCCACGCTAGTTCCTTGCTACGCCACCACTGGTGACCAGGGATTATCCTGGAGTGGAAATACCTTGACAGGGCTCTTGTATTTGTATTGTATTCTCTGGCAACTCCGCGGATGCTCAGGTCCGAACACTCAGGTCATCTCCAATTTGAATGGGGTCGGGATATCTGGGGCTGAGCCAGGAGCAGGGGGAAAGGGGTGGGGAGGGGTGTTCGCCTATGACCAGTAGAGAAAGGTGTAGAGTTAACTCCCTGCCAGGGGGTCAATGCGGACCCATAGCGACCCGGTAGGACAGGGTAGAACTGCCCCTATGAATGCCTGAGACTGTGCCTCTGTGGGAGTAGACAAAGCTGAGCCTGGCATGGGTGCCGGTGGGGGTGGAGCCGCATTCTTCCTCCAGCCGGAGAATAAAACTGGTGTCAGCCATCAAGGCGTGGTGGCATTCCGTCCATGGCTCCTTTTCTCCGTGCAACTTTTTTACCCCCCGGTAGGCCTCGGCGGGCTTCTTCCTAGGATGCCCGCGCTTGGGTTTTCCGATGAAATCCCCCGGCTCAGGCGGATCCAGAAGGTGAGCTCTCTCTCGGCAGGAAGCAGGTTCGTGGGCGCCGGGACGCGCTGGCAGGCGCCCGGGCCCCTGGCATCAGGACTCGGGGCTGCGCGGGGAAGCCCTGGACGCCCGAGGTCTGGAGGGAGGCTGGAACCTTCGTGGGGCGCGGGGCGCCGATCCTGCCCCGCTGCAGGTGGGAGCCAGGAATGGCGCCCGCTTTCCACTCGCTTTCCCGCATCTCCCAGCCAGTCCCCTGGGAGCCTGCCAGCGGGCGGGGGAGCTCTTTGTACCTTCTGCGCCTGGACCTACGAGGACAGGGCCCAGAAAGGAGAGAAGAGCAGGGTATGGGGAGCCTTTGCGGGCGCAGCCAGGCCAACGTGGGCTCCGAGATCCAAGGTGCCGAACCGGAATTGGAATCTGCGGTTCGGGGCGGCCCCAGTGGGCTCGCTGCGCCTAGCTGCAGGCGCTCTGCCCTCTCACTGTTACCTTCTTCCTGAAGTCTTCTCTATTCTTGTAGCCCAGTATGGAGATGTCCTGCTTTCTGCTCTGCGGGGTGTCCCTCGCCCTCCCACTTTTTGTCAAAGCAGGTAAGTGCCCTCCCTCACCCTCTCATGCCCTGCCTCGCCCTGTCCAGCGCACTGTGTGGAGCTCCTGGGGTCCTGGCGTGAGAATAGACCCTTGCTAATTCCCCTAGATGGCCAGATGGAATTCTAGGGCATGGGGAGAATGCTCTCAGGCTGGATCCCTCATTCTCACCTTTGAACTTGGAGGTGATAATGGAGGGAGGGGAGTTCGCAAAATTTCAAGGGCTGGCTTGCGTTAATAGGCTAACAGGACCAGCCAACCAACTCCAAAGACGGAGTCTGGCTACATGAATGATGTCCTAATTTGCAATGCTTTTCTAATATTCTCATTTTTCCTCAGGCAGTGAACGATGTACTTATAATATATCTTGGTAGGATATTGGAAGGGAAACATTTAGGCTAAAATGAATACAATATGGTCGCTGTATGTGCTGGAGGCCCAAGGGATGCCACCCAAAGGGATGCGAACCCAAGGTTGGAGGTTCGAGCATGATTCGTGGTGCCGCAGAAGAGCGCTCAAGCCTGCTCATCCACTGCAAACAATAGACACTCACAGTCCTAGGAGCACAGTTGGACTCTGACACCCCAGGGGCTCACCACCATTTGCATCCCCCAGCACTTGGTTACTGCTTATTTCCTAGTCAAAGGGTCATTCCACGGACCCTGGGGAAGGGACCGAAACCATCCACGTTGACATTTTCCCCAACACATTAAGCAATTTTGTAAAAATCAACTTTAAAGGGTCCCGAATTTTTGCTTAAAAGTCCCTCGTGGCCCAAAATCTAAAACACAGAAACGAGTTGCCATTGAGTCTACGTCCACACAAAGCGATTCTGTGACAGGTAGGACTGCCTCAGTGGGTTTCTGAGATTTTAACTCTTGACAGGATTAGAACGCGCCTGTCGTTTGTGTTTTCTCCAGAGAAAGCCCCTGGTAGTTACAAACCCCTGACAGCCCGGTGTGCGACCGCTGTCCCACTGGAATTGCTCTGTCCCACTGTCCCACTGTGTCATTCCGCTGTCCCACTGGAATTGCTCTGTCCCGCTGTCCCACTGTGTCATTCCGCTGTCCCACTGGAATTGCTCGTGACACAGGGTAGTCCACTTTTTTCATTCCAGAGGGAAGCTTACACTGTGGGAAGAGAATGAAAACTTAAGGGTCATATTTAGAGGATAAAGCGGGAAATCATTCCAAATGGGGCAGATGGCTTGGACTAGGGGGCTCAATAAATTCTGTCTCTGAACACATTTGTAGAATTTCAACATCTGCTTTGGGATCAGCACACTGTATTGAGTGTTGTGTTTGTTTGATTTTAGGACAACCCTGGATGAAAAATACTCCCCAATGAAAGTTTACTTTGGTGAAAATCAAACAGGCATTTGCTACAACTAATGGCAAGCAAATAAGACATTGTGCTTTCTTTATGGCTGAGCCTCTTTGTCTCTCCTTTCTTTCCATAGATGACTGCAAGGACATCAGTGTGAAAAATGAGATGATCTCAGTGGGCCAGCCTTTTGCTTTTAATTGTACTCTCCCTCCACAAACACTTGAGGAAGTGAATATAACATGGTTTAGAAACACTAACAAAATCCCAATATCCAAGAACTTACAGTCTAGAATTCACCAAGAACAGAGCTGGATTTTGTTCCTCCCCATGACCCAGAGGGACGCGGGGATTTATCAATGTGTTATAAAGTAAGTTCCTCATTTAAAATAGATTACTTTCTCTTCCTCTTTCTCCCTCGCTGTGCGGATCTATAGAAAGCATTCTGTCAGGAAAATGACCTTTTTTGCATGCCTAGTATTTATTATTATTTAAAATATTTGAATAATAAGTAGTAGTATTTAAATATTATTTTAAATATTTAATGTTGGTTGTGGTTAATACACATGTAACAAATCATTTGCCTTTAAGAATTTTTTCACATATGCAGTTCAGTGACATTAGTTGTGTGTATCGTGCTGTCCCACCACGATCATTTTCCAATTTTCCCATCCCCCTCGCAAAGGCTCAGTCCCCTGGAAGTGAATTCCCTTTCAACGCCCTTCCTCCTGATCCCCCTGATGGAGACTAGTGAACTTTGGCCTCTAACTACTGGAGGCTTTGAAATACATCTTTTACTGCTGAAATGATGCGGTGGGTCAGGCCAGCTGACAAAGATCATTTATCCCAGGTTATTTTGTATTTTTCTATTTTTCTTGTAATATCCTACATTTGTGTGTGTGTGTGTGTGTGTGTGTGATACATGACACGTTTTAATAGGAATAAACCCTTCTTTAAGCACCTTTTTCTGTTTAAGGGAATTAGTAAGCATCAGGTAGGTTCCAAACCCCACAATAACTTAGGGACTCAGCAAGTAGTAAGCGTCATATAATATGTTCCAAATGTATGCTAGGAAGTAATGTAAATGAATGATGCAGGTTGGTATGAGACAATTGCGATTAGTGGAGACTTTGGTAAACTAGAAAGTATATGCCCTGCTGAAGTCCATGTCCCCAATTTCTCAAAGGAGTCTGGAAATTAGATTTTGCTGTGTGTGTAAAAATTTTCAATTCATAAAGCTTTGTGTAGTCTGAATAAAATACATCAGTGAATCAAATTTGGCCTGAGGGCCAACACTGTGTAACCTTCCTGTATTTGACTTGTACTGTCTTAACACATGACTTGATTTCTGTGAGTCTCACTTTTCTTATTTGTAAAATCCGAGTTTAGCCAGCTTTATAAGGTTGGAGTGAAAATTAATGGGAAGAACATACATGAAGCAGGCACTACATGTACTCCCATAAAGTGGCATTGTCCCTCTCTTGCTCTGGTGTGATGATATTTTCTGGCTCTTTCCTGTGTCCCAAAACGACCCCTGTTCCGCTCTGAATCATGCCCAGTCCTGTAATTCCATGTAGTGACCATGTAAAGTTACTTAGTGCTGCACAAATGGAAGTGTGCAATGTGCCTTGTTTGCCTGGTCCATTTCCACCACCGGACTCCCCATATAGGTTAAGACCCCCACAGCTTTTATGGTGCTCCACGCTCTCATTTTTTCTGGGCTAGTAATTATCCATTTGAGTTGGAGATTGTAAATTCATCTAATGTCAGATTTGGATTTAAAATATCTGTATCTTGGAGTAGTGAAATGGGAAAAATTATCTTTCGTAGAAATAAAGATGAAACTTTTTTTTTTCCCCAGGAATGTCTTGTCTTCTGTTGAAGGCAGCACTCACCATTAAGTATGGTCTTAATTAGACATAGGTACTGTCTGTCATGGAAAAAATGAACATGTCTTGGCAGAGGTCTTTTAGTGAAGTGTCTGTTTTTACTTTTTATTTCGAAATAATCTCAAATGTATATGACACTTGAAAGAATAATATAAAGAACTTCCTCCTATCCACCCTTCACATAAATTCATTATCTTTTAATATATTAAGGAGCTCTGGTGGCATAGTGGTATGTGCTGGGCTGCTGACCACAAGGTTTGCAGTTCGAAACCATCAGCCACTTTGCTGGAGAAAGATGGGGTTTTCTACTCCCTTAAAGAGTTACAGTCTCTGAAACTTACAGGGGCAGTTCAACCCTGTCCTATAGGATAACTATGAATCCATACTGACTCTATGGCAGTGAGTCTGGTTTTTGCATTATTTTTACCAAAAAATCATTTTACATTAGCCACATATAGTTATCCAATGTAGCCAATTTCCCCCTCATCCAACATTTTAATCCAATCTATAATCTATATCCTATTTTTCCAGACATCCCTATGATGACCTTTGTAACCTTTTCCTCTCCTTTTCCATGATCCAATATAGAATCATGCATGTTGTGTGGTTGTCATCCATCTTTAATCTCTTTTAATCCAGTCAGAGCTCTTTCTTGTTTTGTTTTCATGACATGGTGATTTTGAAAAGTGCAAGCCAATTATTTTATACTATATCTCTCCATTCGAGGTTGTCAGATGTTGCGTCATGATTCAGGTTAAGTTGTGTAGTTCGGAATGGGATGCTATATATTTGTGCCGTTTTCACATTATAGAATTGGGATGCACTTGAAGTCCATTAGACCTCGTTGGAGATGTTAATCTTGATTAGTTTGTTAAGGTGTCTAGTGTTTCCAGTCTCCATTTTTTTCTTTTTTGATCAATAATGTGTGGGGAGCATATTACTTTGCTTGAAGGCAGAGAGCAGGCACAGTGTTCTGAAAATTATTTGGAAATATTTGGAGATGAACTTAATAATTACATTTTGTAATTGTTTAAGTATTTATGAGGATTCACTCTGCTATTTTCTTATAGGACTGTAGACAGCTGTTACAGAATACATGTGAACCTGATTGTTTTTAAAAAATATTGGTGTCGTACATCCAGAAAAAGCCCAACGAATTTATCAGACGAGTATATACAAACACTTCATTTTGGGAAAGATGACAGTCTTACATGCCATTTGAACTTCCCAGAGAGTTGTGTTTTGGAGTTAAGCAAGTGGTACAAGGTAAAATATTATTATTCCTGTTGATAACTTGTCTTCTTTTCTTTAAAATCTGCTTCCTTCTTTCCCAACTTCAGTTGTAATTTTAACATGGTGTTGTTAGAGAGTTGTGTGCCAGAGAAAGGTTACTGTAGCTGGTAACTTTTGATAATTTTACCCTCCTAATGGTCCTTTTTAATAGACATTACAGATTTTAAAGGTTTTACTGCATTGAGCCACCATGTTCCCACAAGTATTTTTCTTTTCTAGGCTATTATTCTTGGTAGTTCTGCTTTTCTTATGAATTAAATAATTGCTTGGATGGGTATTGCATGTACATGGTTTAATAATCATGAATAAAACATGACTCAATGAAAGTCTCCTTCCCACTCTCGTTCATATTTGCCCACAGCCTATCACACCTGTCCCGTCTACAGATGCCATTCGTAGTTGCTTTTGCTATCCTTCAAGAAGCCTTTGTGGTAGACCAACAAGTAGGGGAAATTCAGAAGAGGATGTGAAACAAGGGATGTCATTGCTGATGTCAGATGGATCTTGGCTGAAAGCAGAGAATACCAGAAAGGTGTTTACTTGTGTTTTATTGACTATGCCAAGGAATTTGACTGTGTGGACCATAACAGACGATGGATAGCCTTGCGAAGAATGGGAATCGCAGAACACTTCCTTGTGTTCATTCAGAACTTGTCCGTGGATCAAGAGGCAGTTGAGAGAATGGAACAAGGGAATACTGGCTGGCTTACAATCAAGAAAGGTGGGCATCCGGGTTGCATCCTCTCACTATACTGATTCAATCTGTATGCTGAGCAAATACTCCGTGAAAACTGGCTTATATGTGGAAGATTATCAGGATCGGAGGAACGCTGATTCACAACCTGTGATATGCAGATGACATGACCTTGCTTGCTGTAGGAAAGTGAGGAGGCTCAAGGTCTTACTGATGAAGATCAAAGATTGTAGCTTTCAGTATAGATGACAACTCAATGTAGAGACCAACATCCTCACCACTGGACCAATAGGTAACATCATGATAAATGGAGAAAAAAATTGAAGTTGTCAAGGATTTGATCTTGCTTGGATCCTCAATCAATGCTCATGGAAACAGCTGCCAGGGGATCAAAAGATGATTTGCATTAGGCAAATCTGCTGCACCAAACCTTTTAAGAGTATTGAAAACAGGGTGTTACTTTGAGGACTAAGCTGTGTCTGACCCAAGTCATGGCATTTTCCATTGCCGCACAAGCATGTGGAAGTTGGACATTGAATAAAGAAGACAGAAAAAGAATGGTTGCATTTGAAAGTCCCATGGATTTTTAAAAAGACAAACCAATCTGTCTTGGGAGAAGTAAGGCCAGGCTGTTCCTTAGAGGTAAGGGTGGCAAGACTTCGTCTTGTCTCTAGACAAGTCCCTGGAGAAGAACATGATGCTTGGTAAAGTAGGGCAGTGAAGGAGAGGCAGCCCTCCAGGAGATGGATTGACACCGTAGCTGCATCAATTGCCCAAGGATAGGAACAATTGTGAGGATGGCGCAGAACTGGGCAGAGTTTCATTCTGCTGTGCATTAGGCCGCTGTGGGGCAGAACCGACTTGATGCCACCTTGTATCCATTTGGATAGTAAAATTAAATGGTGCCTGAATGAAACCAGTAATTGAGAGAAAGCCACAAGGTCAAGGATATTGATTCAAATTAAGAGAGAAAGTGGTTGAATGGCTAGAAAGTTCAGGTAGGAAAATATAATAGCCAACATTCACTATCCACACTAGTCTTCCTCTCTGTATTGTAGAGGTTACAGAGCTAAACAACGAACTAACACTCTAACATTCCCATAGTCTCTTGTAACTAAGGGACAGTATGTGAGTTGGTGTTTCTAACCGGCTCTATGGTGAGAACGTCTAAAATGGAGATGGTGCAGCTTCCTGATCTTCCCAGGGAAAGCCAAGGCAGGGACACATGGTCTTTTCCTTCAGCAGCATTCCAGGGTGGAATCACTAGCTCTGGGGTGGGAGGTGGGGGTGGGTGGGTGTCCAGAGGCAGAGCATATGCCTTCTATTTGTTTTGTTGATGTGACTCAATTGTGACCTAAGTGCATAAGTGTCAGTTCCTGGTGTCTGAATTGAAAGTGGTGTTTTTGAAGTCTTGATTTTTCACGTTCATGATTTGTAGTATAAATAGCAGCTAGCAAGGCAAGTTAGTTCTGCGGTGTGATTCTGGCCCAAATGTTTTTTTCTCCCAACCGTTCTAAAGATTTATAAGAAGCCAATTTCCTGTACTCAATCCTAAAATAGCTAGGATGTTTTTGCTATTATTATTGTTTGCTTGTTTCCTGCAGCTAAATCTTGATATATGTGGCCTCATAGAGTTGGGTTTTTTGGGTGAGATTAAGGGAAATGATCTATGCAGCAATAAAAAAACAAACAAACAAATAGATACAGATTCGCCTGATATTCAAAAGTAGAACATTCACATGAAACTTTTCAGAAACTGAAAATAACATAAAATGAAAAACCAATGACCATTAATTTACAAAGCAAAAGCTTTTGAGTGTTCCCAGACTAAAAAACAATAACCAACTGAATCAACCCCAAACACATAAAAACCTACAATGACCCTGAACTGTAGTGGTCACAGACACAGTTCAGAAGGAGGATGGCTTCATGCTGAGATTCTGAATGTAGCTCCCAGGGAAGGAGCTTGGCGAAGCCACTCCTGTTGCTCTGAGTGTGCTGCCTCTGTACCAGCTCACGGTAAAACAAATGCTCATCAAAGTAATCATATTTAGAGCATCCTTTTACCTTGTTCCAAATCTGATTTTTATTCCTGACTTTCTTTATGCCTTCTCTACCATCTAACCACAGCCTTGCACACCTCAGCTGCACCCATAGCAATTGCCTTCTCATTGCCCCAGAGAGCGTATCACTGCATTCTGTGAACCCGAGCCGCCTCTACTCCCTTTGTGCTGTCTGCATGGTGCTCCCTCACTTCCGATTCTGCTTATCTGTAGATTACTGAAATAACTTCCTAAATTATTTCCTGTATTTAGGGTTGCCTCATCTTTTTAACATTTCTACATAGTCATTCTAGAGATTATTCTAAGAATCAAATCTGATCATCTAATTCTCTTTTCCAAAGGCGTTATAGGCTTATCTTCACATTATGATTTTCTGTGGTCTCATTAGCTTGTTTTCATAAATGTTCTATGCATACTAGTGCTTAGCCAGCATGTTCTGGGGTGTTACATATCTTTACACACTGGGTCGGGAGCATTTATCTTTGTGCCTGCAATGTAAGAAGCATCCAAATGTTGGCTGACATTATTATTAATGTTTTCATTTGAAACCCTGCTATTAAGACATCATCCCCCAAATTTAAAAATAACAACCAAGGCTTGCTGAGAATTTAGATTTTAAAGTAATGCCCTAGTTGAATCATAATAGAGGCAGTCCAAGTAAAGGAATAAGTTGTCCCCCAATCTAGTCATGTTAGACCTGAGTACAATTGAATATGCTCATATGCAGGTCTCTAGTGAAAGAATGTGTGGTATAGAGTGGAGGTAGGGAAGAAACTCCCAGAGGTTGTGCCTGTCTAGGCACTGTTCAGAGAACAAGCTTCCATTTCTCAAGAACTCAAACTTTTTTTGGGGGGTGGGGTGGGGTTGTCCATATCATAAAGGACATGGATCTAGAGACTGTAGTTGAGGCAAAACAAGGGAATAACACTGTGTACTTTAAACTTAGGAAAGGTATGTATCAGGGTTATATCCTTTCACCATAGATATTCAATATGTATGCAGAGCAAATAATGCGAGAAACTGGACTGTATAAAGATGAACGTATCATCAGGGTTGGAGGAAGGCTTATGAACAACTTGCAATATGCAAATGATACAATTTTGCTTTCTGGAGGTAAGGAGAACTTAAGCACTGGCTTATGAAAATCAAGAACTGCAGTCTTCCGTGTGGATTATCAGTGTAAAGAAAGAGGTTGTCAGGGACTTCATGATGCTTGGATCCCCAAACCAAGCACATGGAAGCAACAGTCGATAAATCAAACAACATACTGTAGTGGGAAAATCTGCTGTATTAGACCTCTTTAAATTGTTGAAGAACAAGGGTGTCATTTTAAGGAGTAAAGTGTACCTGGTTCAAGCCATAGTATTTTCAAGCACTTCCTATGCATGTGAAAATTGGACAATGAAAAAGAAAGCCCCAAGAAGTACCGATGCATTTGAATTACAGTGCAGTCAAAGAATATTGAAAGTCTCCTGGATTACCAGAAAGAGAAAAAAAATCTTTTGGAAGAAGTACAACCAGAATGTCCTTCGAAGCAAGGGTTGCACACTTTTTCTTACTTAATTTGGACATGTTATCAGAAGAGACCAGTTTTGAAAAAGGACACCACGCTTAGGAAATTAGAAGGCTAGCAAAAAAGAGAACTCACGGAGGTGGATTGATACAGGGCCTGCAATATAATGGGCGCAAACTTCAGAGCAGTTGGGACGACGGCTCAGGACTGGATGGTGTTTGGTTCTGTCGTACATGAGGTCACCAAGAGATGGGACCGACGTAATGGTAACTAGCTGAAGATGGTAATCGCCTAAGGACCCTCGCAGTTGTCAAGACAATGTGCCTGTGATTGACAGTCAACACCCATGGAAGCAACAGTCAGGCAATCAAACAATGAACTGCATTGGGATAATCTGCTTACAGACCTCTTTGCACTTTTGAGAAGATGTCACTTTGAAGACTAAGATGTGCCTGCTCAAAACTATGATATTTTCAATCATCTCATATGCATGCAAAACTGAACCATGAATAAATAAATCCAAAGAATTGATGTATTTGAATCATGTTGCTGGAGGTGAATATTAAGTATATTATGACTTGCAGAAGAATGAATAAATCTGTACTGGAAAAAGTACAGCTGGAGTGCTTCTTAGAAGAGAGGATGATAAGACTTCATCTCTTGTACTTTGGACAAGTCATTAGGAGGGAGGAGTCCTGGTGGCATAGTGGTTACACATTGGACTGCTAACTGCAAGGTTAGCAGTTGAAATCCACCAACTGCTCTTTGGGAGAGAGATGAGACTTTCTTCTTCTGTCAAGAGTTAAAAAAGAGCATCATGCTTGGTCAGGTAGAGAGTCAGCAAAAAGAAGAAGCTCTTCAATGAGATGGATTGACACAATGGCTGCAACAGTGGGCTCAAACAGCAATGTTTGTGAAGATGGTCCAGGGCAGACAGTGTTTCATTCTGTATTCTGTAGTCTATGAGTCAGAACGGACTTAATGGCACTTAACAACTACAACCCTAAAAGAGGAGGCAGCTTGTGATAAAAGTCTCATACCTTCAAGCACTAGATTTTATTAGTAGCTCTCATTCTATTTAGAAAGCAATTATTTGATTATAATTTAGTATGCCACGTGGGAGTGTTTACAGAGAAAGAATTAAGGCTTTTAGAAAGTCATAGTGCACACTTTAAATCAATAAATGCTCATTCTGGTATTCCTGAGATGTACTGCACAAGATGGATCTATTTACATTTTTCAATGATGGTGATGTCTGGACTCCAGTGCTTCTTAACTGGCTCAATGAAGAGAGAGCCAAACCTTTGAGCAATTACATCTCTAATTAGGGGGCTGCTTGTTGCTCTTACCTATTAGACTTTGAGCTTTCTGAGATCTGGTACTA
>NW_022111368.1:22632394-22638917 GCF_000313985.2 Echinops telfairi | reverse complement strand
ACCTTCAAGCTTTTAAGACCCCAGCTATATCTTTTGATAGCTGGGCACCATCAGCTTTGGTGAAGGACATTCTTGCCTGTTTACCTGCTCCTACCAAAATTATTCATGGCCAGTCTAATTCTTCCTCCTCTGTGAAGTTTTCCTTCATAAGCCTAGCCTGCAGAAGCTGTTTTCCTCTCAACTACTACTAGAGTTAATATTTATATTACTCATTTTAGCAATTCTTTGTCAAATACTCTGGATACACATGTATACTGCCTAACAAGTAGAGCGAGTTTTCGGATTTCCAAGTACTAGGGAGCACATAGCTTTCTTTTCTCTCATCACAGTCCTTATTAAGGTGCTAAATAAGAATGTAATATTTGTGTCACTCATTCTTTGTCAAATCTTTTGGTAAGATTGTCTTCTAGGCACATTGGAAGATCAAGGGACCCTATTGTTTTCTTGCATGTTCTCTCGTTTTATAGGCTGATGCTAACTAAGCGTGTTACTGGTATTCCAAAATACTCACCAGTTTATTTACTTCCTTTTGTGTTTAGGAATGTAAAGAGATTAAAGAAGAGCGGTTTAATTCTGTGGGAATGAAGCTGTTTGTAAAAAATGTCTCAGCAGAAGACAGAGGGATGTATGCATGCCTAGCAAGACTGACACACGAGGGGAAGAACTACACAGTTTTAAACGACATTAGTGTAGACGTCAGTAAGTATGCTCATATCTGTACCCGGGACTCCTCTCTTGGCTTTATGTGCGCTTCCAGGTTTGCACGGACATGGTTCTCCATCTTGACTCTGCTGAGAGGGAGTAGGCATTCAAAACTGTCCTTGTTAAAGTCTGAGAACAGAAAGCGTGCAGCAGAACGATGTGAGCAGTTAGGTTTTCTCATCTGAAAAACCAGAATAGTCAAAACTCCTGGCTTATTTGTGAAAATTAAGTGAGGTCGTGTATGTAGTATGCTTCTAAGGTGCCTGACCAAACATAGGCATTCGGAGAATGGGACAGACACTGATATTCTTATTATGCTGAAAGTTTTCTATGATGAAAATTCCACTGAGTCTCAGCAGAGTTCCACATGAGTGGGCATGGCTCATCATTTGGTTGAATGCTCCTGGGGTTTCAGTGATTAACACAAGAGTGGCCAATTTTCTTGAGCATGAGACTTGGAAACAAAGTCTTACAAACACAAAGAAACCTTAGAAGTAATTTCAGGCCCAAACTCTAATTCCTTAGAGGACCAGGAGGGGAGTAATTTACTTAAGTTGAAAAAGCTGCTTAATGACAAAAGCAAGACTAGAATTTAGGTATTTTGATAATCATGCAAGCAGTTTTTCCCTCGACATATTGACAAAGGAATTCCTGCTAGGCTGCCTTTTGTGACTTCTTCAGTAGAGGCTATTTGGTTAAGTAGTTGGCTTCTAACTGAGAGATTAGATGTTAAAGCCCACTAGGATTTCCTAGAGAGAGCTATACGGTACCTGGTAATCTGCCCCTGTAAGGATCTTGCTCTGCCCTTTATAAAGGGTTGTTATGGGTTGGAATCCACATGACAGCACACAACCATCTAAATGGAGGGAACTAGATATTTGATAGTTCTTTGACTTGGAGCCTCATATTTTAAATTCATTTATGTAGCGCATCAAAGTCCTGAAGACAATTCAGTTATCTCTTAATGGTGAGGTTCCCTTGGGTGATATGTTCAGTATGGGTGGCTCCCTATTCCCTGCTAGGAGAGACTCCCTGGCACTTAGTCTGCAGAGGTTCAGTGGCTCCCTACGTCCAGGCATATTGTTCCTCATGATATTCCTTCCTCCCCAGCCTTTCCCTGGTGATTTTTTCCTGAAATTATCTATTTGACTTTAGATGCTGTTGGAGAGTCTCTGATTTTAATTTTCTTTGATAAGAGCCCCTTAAGTAAGAAAATTGTACTGGATTTTATGGTTTTTCTCTTCTTTATTTTATAACTATTATATCTTTGAAAGTAGGCATCTACTTTGTATTATTCGCCATTAAGTCCCTAGCACCACATCCAGTGTCCAAACTAGATGAGACACAGACAATTTATGAGCAGATTATGGTTGACTACTACACTGTTTTAGCGTGCATTGTTTCTGTGGGAGCTCCTCGATACCCCTGCCCCAAAGACTGAAGGTTCAGAAAACGACTTCCAGAGCCCATTGGGTTGAACAGTCTATTTCATTTCAGCGCAATAAGCATTTATTTTTAAAATCGGTTACATAAGGGCTTCAAAAACTTTTTTGGAAACTTCTGTGATCTTTTATGTCCATGCCAAAATTTACGTTAGACCTGAGAATTTTGAAATGACAAAAATTGGTTCATCTGTTGAGATACTCCCAGCCTGCTGGTAGTGGAGCTGGAGATATTATGGAAGTCATTTCAACATTGTATGTAACTACAGAGTTATAGACAGAATGTCTTGGGATGGGGAAAGAATCATCACACTCGAATGTGGTGGTACAACAGTGGTGGCAAACGAGCGCTATGATGAAGTAGCCAAGGAGAAGTCATGTCTCAGCTGGATTTGGAAGGATGAATACAATTTATATAAGTGAAAAAGGGTCAGCAGGGGTCACTAGGCATAAGAACAGTATAAGGCCAAATGTGGAAATAACAAACATCATGGTTCACATTAGATCTAAAACTAATTTCTTGAGTCTAAGTGTGAGCTGATGGGTGGTGGAAGCCGAGGCCACAGAGTGAAAACGGGCAAGATCAGAGACTGCTTGTATGCATAGACTTCATCATGCAGCTACTGAGGGAGCGACCCTTGAACGGCTGAAAGGGCAGAGCAGCAAGGTTGTCTTTGTGACAACTGAGATCAAGTCAGAGATGGCACGAAGAAGAGTTGAGCGGAGGCTTGAGCTCCACGAGTTTTCAGCTAGTCTGAACTTGAGTGGAGGGGGTAGAGGAACCCTTCCTTCAGTTAGTCATTTCGTGGTTCTTTACCAAGGGCCTGATCAGGCCAGCTTGCGTGCCTGGCCACAAACTAAAAAGTGAGAGTGATACGAGATACCTGATCACGGCTTATGTGGAGCATGACGTGTGAGCTGGGAGGAGATAGAGAGAGTGATAGAAGAGTCCACTAATGAAACATGTAATTACCAAGGAGATTAATGCAATTAGGGAAAGGAAAAAGATAAGCTCAAACAGACATGGACTTGTTGTGAAGGCAGTGAGTCAGAAACGACTTACTGCTAATGCTAATGCTCAGGAGTCGGGGAGCATTAACTACAGGAGGAATGGATGAGACCTTTTCAGACTAAAGGAGCAAGTTTTTCCTCTAACAAGAGCAGCTTGGTGTCTGAAGAACAGAGAAGCAGACAGGTTGTGTTGGAGTGATGTGGGCGAGGTAGAACATGGCACGTGAAGAGTTCAGCAATGTTCAGGGTTCAAGATCAAGTTGAAACAGAACCACTGATGTCAAATAGATTCTGACTCACGGTGACTCCACGTGTGTCAGAGTAGAAGTGTGCTCCATAGGGTTTTCGATGGCCAGTTGCTCGGAAATAGATCGCCAAGTCTTTCTTCTGCTGTGGTTCTTTGTGGCCTGGAGCCTCCAGATTTTCAGGCAGCAGCCAAGCATGTTCAATGTTCGTATCACCCAGGGACTAAAAGGCAAAGTGGGAAGTTTGGATTGCACGAGGGCACTACAAAAAGCTTGCCGAATGCAAAGATAATGGGGATTTTCTCCTGCACACTTTTTGAAGCCCCCTCTTATTTTAAGAATAAAGGTCAATGCCCAGCAGGGTCAAGAGCAGGAGAGACGCATAGGATGTTTCACATTTTAGTATGAGGGGTCAGGCAGTTGTGCACACCATGGTCCCTGCAGGGGCCAGAGTGTTGGTTAGGAGGCAGGTGTGCAAGGGCAGGGGAGGCAGCATGCTAGCACACGTAACATGGTGGCAGTGACGAGGGAGGTGGATTCAAGGCATTGGAGGAGGTAGAAGTGAGTGATCTTCATGTGCCGCTGATGATGGAGCGTGAGGGATGTGTACATGCCAGTGACACTGGGTCTCGGGGCTTATGTGACCCACTGGATCATGATTCTATTCAACAAAAAAAGATGAATCTGAAGGAGAACTAGCTTTAAAAGTGAGATCAGAATTTGGTGAAAGATAACTCGAGTATGATGTGCTTTGAGATGCCCCTGTCGAGATGCAGGTAGAGTAGCCAAGAGTCTATATGGGTCTAGCACAGTGGTTCTCAACCTGCCTCATGCTGCGGCCCTTTCATACAGTTCCGCATGTGGTGGTGCCCCACAACCATACAATTCTTTTCATTGGTACTTCATCACTGTCGTTTTGCTACTGTGATGAATTGGGCAACCCCTGTGAAGGGGTTGTCGGACCCTCAAAGGGCTTACGACCCACAGGTTGAGAACTGCTAGTCTATAGCTTAAAGGAAAAATCTGGAGACATAAAATTCAAAGGCATTGGACTTTAGATGGTAATTGAAGTGGTGGGTGGGAAGGAGATTGCTGAGGAAGAGTATAGAGTTGAAATCGAGGGTGAGAGAAAAGTGGTTGCCTAGAATGATTTTCAGATTTTAGGTGTATGTGATCTCCTGTATGGAGGTGAGCTTAATGAGGTGGTATAAGGAAATGAATAACACCAGCTAGTGTTATCATACTGAAATTGAATAGTTGGTAGAATGTCCAAATATTAATGCCATTATAAAGGGCATGCGATTTTCCATGTTTTTCCTAGCTTGCCCTCATGACTTTTGCATACATCCCCACAAATAGATAGGAGGATTCTGGGACTAAGTAGGTGACTGGTAAATTGTGGACAGTGGAATGGAGGAGAGAAGGAGAAAGACGAAGGGTCTTGCAGACATCGGTTCAAGAAAGACAGTCATAAAGTGTAAGTAGGATGGCA
This sequence comes from Echinops telfairi, assembly GCF_000313985.2. NCBI lineage: Eukaryota > Metazoa > Chordata > Mammalia > Afrosoricida > Tenrecidae > Echinops > Echinops telfairi. Next base: position 22,634,025 of record NW_022111368.1, on the reverse strand, counting down.
CAGTCTAGTGAATCTTTGAAGAATAGCAAAAGAGGAAAGGATGCTGAAGGATATGGAAAAGCGGAGCTGGGGTGGAGGCTAAAACTGCAGATCATATGTTAGGATATGAATTTTTCCCACTTAACAGTACAGAACTTTGCTAATAGTCACTGTGGAAGAAGTGTATTTTGGGATATTAGATAATTAGATTTTCTTATAACATCTCATTAGTTTATATTTACACAAAATATGTCCTTTAGAGGCGAGCTATCTCGGTAGGTTGACTTCTAGCTTTGTTGGTGCTTTTTCTGGACAATTCCATGACTTGTGGAATGAGACCTTTGTTGCATCACGTGTCTTGTTTTCTTCTGAACCAACCTCTCCTGCAGACCTGCTCCGTGCTGTGCTTTCTCTGTATTATCATCCTGAGGAGCTGCGCATTTACCCTATGTGATTCTCATGCCACTTTATGTGGGGATGGTTTCTTAACAGGAAAACTTGAATATGGAGTCCCTAAAATTACTTATCCAAGAAACAACACAATTGAAGTAGAATTGGGTAAGTAAAACCATCGAAATCACAGAAAAGTGCCGTGAGTAGGACATGTACATATGTTGGGGCATTTTTTGAACTTCAAGGATGAAGACAAATCCCATACACATCTAGGTTCCAGCGTTGGCTATACCACGGTCATTAGGAGAGGCATCAAAATAAAAAATCAGCAGAGTTGGAGCCTGGGGAAGTTGTGGCCACAAAGGTCTGGCAGTGAGCATTCTAGGTCTGAATGAGTATTGTAAATTTGCTCATGTAAATGCTTTAAAAAAGGATTTGTGAAAGAAAAGCGGCATATTATAAAACTACAACTCACTAAGGTCGATCAAGAATACTGGATTAAAGAAAAAAAATTCTCGATGATACTATCTAACACTGGAAAGTATATATTAAAGGACTCAGGGTAGTTATGCTATAATCCTTATTTCATAGAGAAAGGGAACAGTAAATACTGCCTCAGTTTGTGGTCTAAGTAGAGAAAAATGAGCTCAACTTTTTTTTAAGGGTTTTTCTTTTTCTTTTCTTTTTTTTTTAAGTTAAAGGGACTAATTAGTAAAACAAAAATATATCTCGTACCTTCTGAAGAAAATCAAAACTAATTAAGCAAAAACCCCAATACCGTCAAGTTATAATGATCTGGAAGGACAGCATAGAGCTGCCCCATGGAGCTACGGCTTTTATGAAGCTTTTATTTGTCACATCGAGCCAAATCTTGAGATGGAGTCACATATTAAAACCAATCATATATTTTTCTCAAAATATATGTATCTCAAATGATCTGGGAGATCAAAGATATAACTGGAAAACAATAGCAGAAGTGAAATCAGGCCCCCAAAATTCATGTCTGATAATACATTGTTCAGGGAAATGATAAAATATGTCATAACATCGTAGTAGAAGTGACAGCACTTCCTCAAATAACACTTTTTATATTTCAAATAGCAATGCATTAATATAAGTTACAACTCTCAGAAGTACTATAAGGAGGTTTTAACTTTGCCTGACTCAGGCAGACTTGTTGAGAAAGTAAGGAGCAAAGAATTTGAATAATGTAATAGAAATTACACATTTCTTAGATCTTTTTATAAAAAAACTCTTAA
>NW_022111368.1:22628921-22631054 GCF_000313985.2 Echinops telfairi | reverse complement strand
TGAAATAAAAATAACCAAACCCAAAGTGGCAACAGGATTAAGAAACATAGGACAGGTGTAACAAAGAGAAATCACGATTTCATCCCACACATAGCATGAATTACAGGATGGCCCACAAGCTCAAAATATAAACATTCCCATTTCTTTTAATCATTGAAAGAAAACACACAAACAAAACCCCCACTTCTGTGTGACTTACAAGATCCTTGAAGACTAAAGGATAGAAAATGATACTACCTGTGCTCTAAACAAAACGTTGCTGTAACCAAGTAAACCACTGACTCCCAAGTCCATTTCTACTCCTGGCAAATCCCTGTGCCAGAATAGAGCTGTGTTTTACCAGGTTTCCTGTGGCCCTAATAGCCATTGAAGCAGGTACCCAGGCTCCGAGTAGATTCAAATTACCAATCAATCTGTTACCAGTTAACCATTCGTGCTATTCTTTCAAGGTAGATTTTTATGGCAAAAAGCATTAGAAGTAAATAGAAATATAATGATAAAAAACTCAATTCTGAACGTGTAGGTGCATAATAATATGGCCTTTAAAAAGTGTGTTGTACGTGCACATGGCATATCTGTATGTTCAGATACGTGTGTTTCTCTATAGGATATACAATTATAGCTATCTAGCATGTAAACACATACATAAAGCATTCAGAATTACAGGGAAGGATGGTACATCCACACTAGTGGTGAAGAGATAGCATGTCGGGGTTGAAGACCAGGAGACAGGAGCTATCGCATGGACGGTACTCGATTTTCAGAAACGTGGAACCACCGAGAAATCGAGATGGTGCCACCTGTATAATAAATGACCCCGGACATCTGGGTAAAATCTAGAAGAAAATCAAACTTACAGATTTATCACAGTTCTAAAGATGATTTCAAGTGTATTGCAACATAAATACGAAAGACTAAACCAGGAAGTTTCTAGAAAAATAGCTTCGTAATTTGAGTGTCAGTAAAAATGTTTTTCTAAGATGTCATACAAAATGGTAATTATTGAGGAAAATATTGATACATAGGGTTGCATTAAAAAGAAGAGTTTCTGTTTAATAAAAGACAACCTTTAAGTCATGGAAAGGTTAAGCCACCGAGTGGGAGACTATGCTTGCAAAAGGTGAGCAAATGCCATCTTCGCCTATCTTGGACCTATGAATGTTTCAGGAGTTCGGGGGTGGGGAGGTGGGGGTAGTAGTTACATTTTTGGCTGCTAACCGCTAGGTCAGCAGTTTGAAACACCAGCTGCTCCATGGGAGAAAAACAAGGTTTTCTAATCCAGTAAAGAGTAACAAAAACCAAACAAACGAAAGTTACAGTCTTGGAAACCCACCAGAACAGTTCTAGCTGGTCATATAGGGTCATTATAAGTTTGAATCCACTCAACTGCAGCGGGAGTTTGCTTTATGAAGAACTACAAATCATTAAGGAGAAAATAACAGAAAGATAGGTAAATGACTTCAGCAGACATGACAAAAGACATTATAAAAAGCTGCTCAATCTAGTGCCATCCAAAAAAATGCAAGCAAAATCCACAAAATGATGCCACTATAGACTGGTTACTTCACAGTAACCAGAAGGGCTAAAATAAAACTGACTGAAAATAGTATGTCTTGTTAAATATGTAAAGTAACAAAAACTATAATAGACTGCTAGTTGGAAGTGTTAATTGGTATAATAACTTTAGAAAAATTTGGCATCATTTTAAAAAGTGGATGATATGTATAATCTATGGTCTTCCAATCTTAGTAATAGATAGGTAGCTAAACCCATTGTGCATATCCATAATAAATGTGTGCACAATTACTTCAGGAATCATGCATGAGGAGGCTCACAGGAACATTAGACATACTAGGAAATGCTGCGAAAGATGCAAATGTATGCATGAGTATAGCAACAATCTCGTATAACCCATTGTCAGTGAGTTAATGCTGACTCATAGTGACCCTATAGGGTAGGATAGAACACCCGGGTGTTTAACCACTATGCCATCAGAGTTCTTTGTAGCTACAGTAGACAAGATAAAAAATTATGCCACCTTTTGTTGTCTGAATGAAGTATAACTACAGTCAAGAGCATGGAAGAGTCTTAGAGGCAAAATGTTGTGTAATAGAAGCCAGAGGTGCGGGATGC
>NW_022111368.1:22625744-22628163 GCF_000313985.2 Echinops telfairi | reverse complement strand
CAGGTTGGCACAATAAACTAACTAACTCAAATTGTAACCTCTAAAATTTATTGAAGCCTTGCTGCCTACACCTGTAAATGAGATGCTGTCTGAAAATGGCTTTGTTATGTCAATTAGACCCAAATCTTGGGATCTCTTTTGTTACATTAATGAGGTCACACCAGAACGTTGGGGGTCACCCAGTCAGCTCCCACCCAGAGGGCATAATAGTTCATAATACGTTAAAAATGCTATCTCATATAAAGGACTCCCATTGAAACCTGAAGTCGAATGTTTAGAAGTATGGTGATATTTTTTAGCATGGAGTCAACAGATGGGATTTATTAGACTCAGGAGGTGAAATAAAATTAAAATAGAAATCAATTAAATGTAACGAGTGACTGTGTGTGGAAGCAGGAGAAGAAACCAAGGGACAATAGCTGAAAATAACAATTGGAAAAGTGGAAAGATCATTGGAAGGAGAAAATCAGAGTTCATGTCTCACTTCTTACCAAATGAATGTGTTCTCTTGGGCAAGTCACTCTATCTATGGGAACTATCTTTTCATCTGCAAAATGGGTCTGATAAAAGCCTCCCTCGAGCCCCACCGAAGAGCTTCGCGAACGGTACCAAAAGTAGTAGTATGCATGCACTGGATATTATGGTGAACATTCCCCAGGACTGATATACTGATGCACATACATTCACACACACACACACACACACACACACAATTTATAGTAAACATCCTGGAAGTCCACTTGTCCCTATGATCTCTGTCAGAGAGAGAGCAATAAAGTAGATTGACATTGACCTAAGGTATTTCTGTTAAGTCAAAGATAATTAAGACTCAGAAACAAGACATGTCTTTGTTGACTAGGACATTTTTTGGTAGACTTTTCATTTAGTCTTTATTGATTTGATTTTTACAGGTTCCCCACTCACTGTGACCTGCAATATCACAGACTTCAGGGACAACACAAATCTACGATGCTGGAAGGTTAACAACACGCAGGTGAATCGATACTACGCTCAATCCAAACGAATCAGAGAAGGATATGAGTAAGTCTTGTTTCCTTGGTGTCTCTCAAAGCTAGCAAAGATTTCAACATCTGAATTCACTTGGCCTTTCTGTTGCTTTCTTTTTGCTTTTAAAGCCCATAGAAATCACACACAGTTCTCCCTGCCTCCTTATCATTCCTTTTAGCATTGTCTTTCAGGGTCATTCTCATTGCTGGCTTATAGTAAGGATACAGCCAAGCAACCGGTTCAGAGAAATAGGAGGTACTCACTGCTCTCAGTCCCACTGACAGCCTAGTTAAGGAGGTGAGGTAAAGTTAAGGACATATGCTGTTAAAGCAAACCAATACATTTTCATTTTTCTCCACTTCTACTTAAAGCCATCCCATTTTAATTTAGTTATCATAGGTGCCCAAATTTATTTGGCCTATAAGTCTCCTAATTTTTTTTCCTTTTAGCACACTTAAAAACTTTGGTACTGTAGCCAATAATCCAGAATGAAGTATGGGCATTTGCTTTTGTTCCCCTCCTGGGTTGGTCCAGCTCCCCACCAGGAGACAGTATTTCCCATTTTAGGAACACTGATTATATCAGTAGCCATAAGCATTTAAGAGTTACAGAAATATAAAGCAATAGAAGAGAGATAGTGCATTCTAAGTAAGTAATTGGATGACACAGAGTCTGTAGTTGTTGAAATGATTAAGTACTTGGTTACTAATCAGAAGGTTGGACGTTTGAGATCACGCAGGCACACTTTAGAAGATGGACCTTGTGGTCCAGAGCTGAGGGTTTTGTCTATAGTTAACAGAAGTACACTTTGCTGCTCCCTCTTCAGAAGAACAACGTGCATTTGAACGACTCAGTCAACATGCTTCAGTGAACTATTTCTAAGGGTAAAATGATAGTACCTAGTATTCTCCAGGAAGCAATTTTATGTTCCAGAATAAACAATACAGAGTGTGTTGTGTAAACGTGATTCATTTATTGTTGACAATAATATTCATGCATTCATGACTGTCTCCTTTGTTTTCTAGATCTTCTGTACCCTTGGAGCAATATATTTGGTATACAGTAAACATAACCTTCAACCAAGTGGACCTGGAAGATTATGACCGCCCCTTCGTGTGTCATGCTGGAGTATCTGCAGCGTACATTATGCTAAAGTTCCCGGGTAAGGCTCCAGGGGGTTCAGCATGAGCAGAAGAGTGACTAGGAATCACGTATGAAAGAGAAATGACACCATGTGTTTGATGTGAGGCAACAAGGTAGTATTACATAGAGAAGTTAAATATGAAATCCATTAAGAAGCTGACCCAGTGTCTTATGTTTTTGGAGTAAGGCTGTGATTTTATTGTAGCCTACCTTGAAAATACTTGAAATTAGTATATATTTCATGCATCAAAATCTAGAAGAGAGAATT
>NW_022111368.1:22617619-22623981 GCF_000313985.2 Echinops telfairi | reverse complement strand
GGGGGCTCTTATAACAATCCATAAGAAGCAATACTAATATAAAGTTAGTTTAATGATCATAAAGTAAAAGAAAAATAAAATAGTTTATATTAATAAGTGTTACTTATTTTAATTTGCTAGAAAAAAATGTCTTGCACAAAGTATAGCAATCGAGAGTAGCAAAATTTCCATCAATTTAGTTCCCCTCATTTTCAAAGTTTGACCTCTCTTGTTCCAACATCTGATTTTTCACCTTCTGACCCCTGGTTTTGGAATGTGAGCCATCAGCTCCTGCATGCTCATGAGTCAGCAAGCACCCTGCCCTCTAATTTGCTAAGATTGGACTGTCAGCCCTTGAAACTGCATGTCAGAAGAAGCCTCCAGTCTAGCACCTGACCCACTCATTTGGGACTTGCAAGCTTTCAACTGCATGGTTCATATCCTTGAAATAAATCTGTATACATTTATATAAACTACTCCTCATTTATTGACTTTTTAAAACCAATCCAAACTCATTGCCACCGAGATGATGCTGACTCATAGTTGCTTTATAGGACAGTGTAGACCTGCCCCATGAGTTTCCTAGACTGTGATTGGTGTCTGTGAAATTTCTTCTATGTGTTTCCTTAATATGGACCAGAGTCTACATGGGGATTTTTCTTTTTAGACAAACCAGCAAACTTCCCACAGGTCCACTTTTGCCCACAAATTTCACTTAAGAAGCCCTTTGATATCATCCTGGTACCAGAGAGTTGTCCTGTTTATCTTCATTGAACTGACCATATTACCATGTACTTAGAGTGTGTGTATGACAAGATTCAAGCATTGCAGAAGGTCATTGGTGTTTATTCATTGTGTTATCCAACAGTTGTCTGTGCTCATTGATCAATACCAACAGCACAATTCCTAAATGAACCTGGACAAAGATGAGAATTTTTTATTCTAAAAGGAGTTCACTGATTAGCTGAGTGCCCAGGGAATTCTATTGTCTTAAGAATTCTTGGTAGTGCTTTATTTTAGAATGAGTGGGTATCCTACAGGAAATGTTTAGTATCTATTCCTAACCCAAACTATTGTTTTGGCATGTTGACTCATAGCGATCCTATGCACACCCGAGTGAAATGCTGCCTGGTCCTGCATAATTCTCACAATTATTTGAAACCATTATTGCAGTGACTGTGTCAGCCCATCTCTTTCAAGGTCTTCGATTTCTCGACTTTTTAAAGGCATTTGATTATGATTTCAGCTCTAGCCTGTTTATTATAAGTATTTTTACACACTAATAAAATATGTTTTATAATATATTTATGTAAAGCTTAGATAGCTTTAAAAACATAGAGACTATATTTGATTTGCATGTACACAAATAGTACTCTTAAAACTGTACAGAGCTGATTACCTGTTGGAGGTCATGGACTCAAAGAACAGAGAGTGAAGAGTGAAATCATAATATGAATTCATGACCTACTGGGAAAGAGTATGAAATGTCCTGTAGAATGCTGAGGTATGACTCACTAAGACAATTATTTTTATTTATTTTATTTTATTATTATTTTTATTTTGTTTTATTTATTTCTTTGGTTAGCTACATGCAAGAGCAGAGGGTCTGAATTTGTCAATGTCTCTTAACAATAAGTTGAGCCCATATTTGCCTGCAATCCTAGTTACAACCCAGCAGCCATCCTAGTTACAACCCAGTTTTTCTACCACTTAGCATACAACCCTGTGGATGTTGTATGGAGCTAAGAAACGTGCCTTTGCTCCAAGTTCTTGACTTGGGAAGTGCCTTTCACTGCTCATCGCAGAGCCGTGGAGATGGGGAAGGTATCTATGCCTGTCTGCATCTCACATCCGTGGACTGGAGACCAAGGCCACTCAGTCCTGGTCTGAGCTAAACCAGTGCTAGTCTAACAAAAGTAGCATAAACGATTAGTGTTAAGGAACAGAAACTTACATTCTCTCACTTTTGGAGGCTAGAAGTCTGAATGCAGGGTGTGGCTTAAGGACGTGGAGGGTCTTCTTGGCCTATTTTGGCTTACTAAAAACTAAACCGATTGTGTTGCCATCCTTGAGTTGATCTGACTCACTGCTGCCTACAGGACAGAGCAGAATTGCCTTAAAGGGTTTCTTTTCTAAGGCTACTATCTTTATAGAAGCCTCTATGTAACGTCTACAGAAGCAGGTTATCATAGCCTGCTGAGTGGTGGAGTCTAACCACTGGCCTCTCCTTAACAGTTGAGCGCTTTAGCTCCTGCACCACCAGGACTCCGATCATCTCACCAGGGCTCCTTCTTTCAGCTCGTGCCATCTGACAGGCTCAGAGTCCGTGGCATTCCTCAGTGTCTGTCTTTCCCTGTGTGTGTCTTTGAGTCTATTCTGTCTTTTCAATAACTCAGAAGGGGTTACGTTGAGTTGCCAACCCAACTCTGATATGACCTCATTCACATGGTGAAAGAAAAGCCCTGTTTCTAAGCAGCATCACATCCTCAGGGACAGTGGTTAGGATTTCAGCACACCTTGGGTCATCCAATCCAATCCATTACAGTCCGTGACTGCTGCTTTAACGGAACAGGACCACACTGCCCCTCTCATCCCGGACTTAGAATACGTTCTCCTGGCATCTCTTCGCATCGATTGGCAGGAGTCTTGTGTTCCTCTTCCACCACTGTCCATTTTTTTGTTGTTGTTTTTTCTTCTCAACGGCTTCTCTCTGTCACAGAGAGTTACTTTGGCTATGTTTTCCTCAGTGCATTTTGCTTATAGTTGTTCTCTCTTTGGTACATCCGGGCGATTCTTGACACGTTGCTCTTTCTACCTCCTTGACCATGACGATCTTCCTTACCCTCGTGGCTTCAACCGTTACCCGCAGGTGGAGACAAGTTCCAAATTGCCAGCTGCTTTGTCCCTTCCCACGTGGCGGCCTGGCGTTGGTAACTGCCCTCTGGACTGCAGGTACATGGGCTAAATATTGAGAGCGGATGAATCCCTCGAAAAACCTCCTAATTCTTTTTCCCATTTTATGTACTTTTGTTAATGACACTTCAATCTTCCAAGTTATTTGGGCTCAAATTCTAGGATCGTGTTGATGCTTCCTTCCTTTTCTCACCTGTGTAGTTGTCTTGTTCGGCAGACTCTGCCTGTACAAGGTCGGCCTGGTGGTCTGTTCCATTTCCCCCAGCAAGGCAGATGGTGTAAGAGTTTGAGCAATGGCTTGAAGGTCAGGATCAAGGTTCGGACTTTGACTCTATCATTCAAGAGTTGTATAAACGCAGCACTGTTCCTCAGCCTTTCTGTGCTCAATTCCCTTCTATAAAAGGGGCTAATAATGTATTCCCACAGGATTGTTGTATGAATCAGGGGGCTTACATTTCTTTTTATTGTCAAATATAGCCCAGAAGAGAACCCACTGTAGATAGAACAGGACATACAGAATATATGTACCATCGAACAAGTATGCGAGACACATGTGAAAATACTACTGGATTAAGGAAAGGAATGTTACCAAACCTGAAAACCTTCCGCCTGTCCTTCCTAATTACAACCCCACTTCCCCTCTGTAGGTAACCATTCTCTATTTTTTAGGCTAATCATTGTCTTGCTTTCCATGTCCTTAAGATATAGTCCAGTGTTACTAGTTTCTGGACCTTATGTGAAGAGACTTATTTGAGACAGTTTTGAAAAGTTTGTGGACATTGGAATAAAACTATAGCAGAACTTTTCCACAAATGATATAAATCCCACTCATATAATGCTTTCTTTTATGACTTGCTTATTTTCTTGTATACACAAGATTAATTAGTGGAGCATTTGTATAGGATATAGCTGGAACTTATCCATTATTAATTCTGAATTATATTTCTTTTTTTAATCGTTTTATTAGGGGCTCATACAACTCTTATCACAATCCATACATACATCAATTGTGTAAAGCACATTTGTACATTCATGGCCCTCATCATTCTCAAAACATTTGCTCTCCACTAAGCCCCTGGCATCAGGTCCTCATTTTTTCCCCTCCCTCCCTGCCCCCCCACCTCATGAGCCCTTGATAATTTATAAATTATTATTTTGTCATATCTTGCCCTGTCTCCCTTCACCCAGTTTTCCGATTAAAAGGATCTACATGTGACCTTCTCCCTGCGGGGACGGACAACTGAATTATATTTCATTGAACAACCAGGCCCCAACTTACCCATTCTACTATAGACAAGTGGTCATTTGACTTGTTCCCAGTTTGGGGCCATTGGAAAATTGAGTTCTTATGAAAATTCCTGCATTGCTGGTAATCATATAGAAGAATTCCCATATGATATAGCTCTAGGCATAGAATTGCTAGAGCAGAGTCCGTCTTCAGCTTGACTACATAACGCTGAACTGTTCTGGCATGTGATTATGCTTTCCACCCCGGAGCAGAGGATGAGAGAATCAAAGGTGATTGTGCAAAGCAAGCACAAAGCATGGTACTCTACAAGACCTACAAAAGTCTATTTTTCTACATTCTGAGTGTCTTGGCTCATGGCATGTTTACATACTAATTGGACAACGACATGGGTTTTCCAGTGATTGCCTTCATGATGCTCTATTTTACTTACTGTAGTAGAACTCTCTTCCCCAAGGAAACTCCAAGTCTAGCACCTCCCAGTTGATATTCAGTGCCACATCCTCACCTCTGGAATGAACTTGGGACCACTTGCTTGGCATTCAAAGCCCTCCCTAATTTAATTTTTCACACTTACTTTCCAGTAGTCTCCTTTACCTGTTATACAGGACTGAGAGACTTATAAGGGGCAGGGGTGGGCCCTGCATGGGCCAGAAATCAAGAGATCCATATTCTGATGAAGGAATTGACTTTGGACGAGGCTAGGGCCTCCAGTATTGTGCCATTTATAGGAGAGGGAAGACTCTCCACAGGCCAGCAAGAAAAAGATTGTTTCCTCCCCAGAAAGTAAGGCAGAACCTGCTGGCACATCCTCCCCCTTTCTCCCAGTTCTATAACTTTCCAGCAGAAACTCAGCCCAATCTAGGTCAGGAGAAGGGACTCTGAGCCCACCTCAGATAAAAGAGGTCAGGCTGACTGCAAGAGGCCTCCAAGATTTTATGAGTTGTGGTTATAATCTAAATTGATCTCAAGCTACAGGTTTAAGGTCTTTGTTTAGTAGCTGTTGATTGAAGGTGGTCAATACAAGTAGTCACCAACATACAACAGGGTTTCAAGCAATGGAAACCTTTGATTTAGTTTATTTATTTTTTAATTAGAGCTAATCTTTTCACTGTAAACTCTTTTGACAGCTTCTCTCCTTCTGCCTCCTCATTAGTTTTGTCTTCTTTAGTATTTCTCTCCTCTTCCAGATCCATTAAGTCTTGGTTAGTTAGTTCCCCTTCTTCATGCTATGAACTGCTCAACATTGGCAAAAGCAAGTTCTCAATCCAGGGTTATTACCAATTGGGCAACTTTTCCAGGGACCTCTCCCTTCCTATCCCTGATCAAATATTTCCAACCTTTTCACATAACTCAGGATTTTTTGTCTTAGCCTGTGCATACATTATTCTGTAACTCCCTCCCAGGAAGATGCAATGTTCCAGATACACAGAAGGATATTATAATTCTTTTTTTTATAAATCATTTTATTGGGGCCTCATACAACTCTTATCACAATCCATGCATCCATCCGTTGTGTAAAGCACACCTATACTTTTGTTGCCCTCATCATTCTCAAAACATTTGCTTTCCCCTTGGGTTTTTGGAATCAGCTCCTCATTTTTCTTTATTTCCCCCTCCCTCCCTGCTCCGCCTCCATCATGAACCATTGATAATTTATAAATTATTATTATTTTAGTATATCTTATACTGCCCGACATCTCCCTTCACCCATGTTTCTGTTGTCCTTCCCCCAGGGAGGAGGTTATATGTAGATCCTTGTAATTGGTTCCCCCTTTCTACCCTACCCTCCCTCCACCCTCCTGGTATCACTACTCTCACCACTGGTCCTGAAGGGATCATCTGCCCTGGATTCCCTGTATTTACAGTTCCTATCTGTACCAGTGTGCATCCTCTGGTCTAGCTGGATGATAGTCAGGGGTGGGGGGTGGTTGGGTAGGAAGCATTTAAGAACTAGAGGAAAGTTGTGTGTTGCTGTTGATTCTCCATCTATTGCAGTTACTACCTGAATAAATGTCGAGACTCCTTAGGTATCATGCTTTGAAGGTGGTGATTGCACCTGAATCACAGCTGCCATACTGGGAGACAGACAGGCCACTCTCACTTCTTAATTTTGATAAGCACTGTGAAGGGGATCTCCTGGGGGCATTTTCTTTTCTTTTTTAACATTTTATTAGGGGCTCATACAACTGTTATCCCAATCCATACACACATCAATTGTGTA
>NW_022111368.1:22606909-22615441 GCF_000313985.2 Echinops telfairi | reverse complement strand
TGTAATCGGTTCCCTCTTTCCTACCCATTCTCCCTTTACCCTCCCTGTTTTGCCACTCACACCACTGGTCCTATAGGGCTCATCCATCCTAGATTCCCTGTATTTTCAGTTCCTATCTGTACCAGTGTACCTCCTCTGGTCTAGCCAGACTTGCAAGAACTTCCAGTGACCTGGCTTCTTCTGTTAGACATCTAGTTGTGGGCATAGGCAGAGTAGGTATTCTGTTTAGAGAAACTTGAGCAACTCGATTTCAAATGAACAATGGAGTCATCTTATTACACAGAACTGGATAAGGCCATGCTGTAGACCTGACCTGCAGGACAATTGCTATCAGAGTTCTCCCTGTGAAGTCAGAGTTATAACGGCATGTGCACACTTTAATCGTCCAATGTCATTAGAGTTGAACACTGTCCCACTCTCTTATCTGTTGTGACTCCTGATGCCAACTTCTTTGATCCTGCTAGAATCATGAAACTGAACATTTGTGGCTGGACATTTGAGAATTGAACCATCAACAAATTACATGTGGCCACATTGTATGTTGTACATATTATTGACGGTAAGATGTAAAAACCAATAACTGATACTGGCGAGGTGTAAGGGTAGTTGCCATAAGCTGAATACATTATAAACCAGGAATTACCTGTCCTAATTTACTGGATAATGATTCCTTGGAGGCACCTGTGTTCAAAAGGATTCTGAGGCCTATTCTAGGCTCCGAGGGATTAATGTATCTATCAGCTAATACCTGCTAATCATGCAGGAGAAGGCCATTCATCTCCTTTATTTCAAGCCAGTTAAGAACTTGCGCTTTCTAGATTCATCTTTTTTTCATCCAGGTCACATGCAACTTAGTTTGCATATGCATATTTTGGTTCATTTGCTCTATAGTCTTAGGAAAATTACCCTCCAAGATAAAGCGTCTTGAGGTTTATTGGGGTCAGGTTACAGCTACCCCACTTGCATCCTTATTTTTGTTGAAGACACCTTCAGATTTGAATCTATTTGATTAGTCTGAAGGATGATCACTAGCTAGTTATTTCGACTGGTGTCTCCTTCTCTGACTCTTTATTAATAGCTTGTTCTCAGCTAGCATTTTAGTCTAATACTGGTGGTAACATTTGCCCTCAAATGGTGATTATCATTGAATAGGACCCTCAGCATGGCATCTGGCGGATTGAACAGGACTGTGTTCAAAGTCCATCACACAGCCTCGTGGTAGCTGGTGAACTCCTGCTCATGGCAACCTTACTGGGGTCAGGCTAGCATTGTGCCCCACAGGGGGGCTCGATTTTCAAAAGTAGATGATCGGCAGGTCTTCCTCTGGGACTACTCTTGGGGGATTCCAAACTACAACCTCTGGGGTACCAGCTGAGTGCATTAATCTGTTGTACCACTTACAGAATCCTCAAAGCTTCTACTCTCTTTTAATTATGTTCCATTTTCCATTTTTAACTGATTTACATAGCAGAGGGCATCAACACTCCCGAGCACAATGAATGGTCAGCCTGCAATTTTTAAGCCATCCCTCCTTATCTACTAACTAGCAACTTTTAAAAATCTTATAAATATAATTAAAATGTTTTCCCCATCCTGACAGTTTTCAATACTAAGGTTCTCTGAAGTACATTACAGGTTCCTAGATGATGGTTGCACCTGAGCACAAGGGGGCATTCTTATTCCAAGAAGAAATAATAACAAAAACAGAAGGAAAAAAAAGGCAAAGCTATAGAGAATGGAAGAGGACAAACCTGTCCATGGTTAGAAGCTAGAGGCCCTAACAAGTGGTCCAGGATTGGATTTGGCACCAATATACAGGCAGTTACACTCCATTGGGCCGGGATTTAATCAATGCCTTGATATTTTTAAAGTATCAAATATGCTTTCAGTTATTGTGCTTTATAGTGTCACGTAATTAATGGGACAAAAACATAAGGAAGTCGTTGGCTTTAGTCTGTGTACTACATCCTGAGACCTAGGGACATGATTAAGAAAGCTCTCCAATGAATATTAAAACAAATGAAAGTGCTCTCATGGTTTAGGAAAAGAGCGCCCTCCCCTCCACCTCCAGCTACCACCTCACTGTCTAGTGGGAACCAGGGATCCGAAAGTAGCTGAAGACCTAAGTGGGCTACGAAGTGAGTTGTGCAGAATTGGAAGGATTTCTCTTCTTTCTTTCTTCCTCTTTTGGGATTCTTTGGGAGGCATGAGGTTTGGGGTTGTGGTGAGGCAGGTGGCTGTGCGGCTCCTCTTCTCAGATGTGCAGGGACATGTTTTCAGGGACTCGGAATTCCAGCACAACGGGTTCTGCTCCTTGGTTGCCTCCTGCCTCACCACTTCCGCTCATCACTTCCCTGTAAGGTCTCATGACACAGAGTAGGATGGAAACACTGTTGCTAAGGTGCCAAGCTGAGACTCTGCTGGGAGAGAGAGAACTACCTGAGAGACCGGCTCTTCGCCCAGCTTACGGAGCCAGCAGAGAGGGCTCCGCGGGCAGGCAATGGATGGCTCCGCATATCTTGCAGGAGTCCTGATTCTCCATTGTCAGTAACGGGGAGAGAGCAGTTTCAACAGTGGTTATTAATCAAGAGCGTGCCACAAAGTCACTGGAGGGACGTTTCAAATGAATGGTGCTCCGGATCTGCTCTGGAAATTCTAGTTTTGACTAAGGCGTGCCTGGCCAAGCGTCTTTGGAAAGCAGCACTGGTGTGCCTGAGAAAGTGCTGGGTGGGCTGTCGGTGCCACGATCCTGGAACTGTTCCCTTTGAGGTGTCCGCGAGGTCAGACTTGGCTTCCCCAAATTCATTCTTAAGAACAGCTGCTTCTACTCCAGTACCTATTATTTAAATTTAAATACGTATTTACTCATTGTGCTCTTACACATTCCCATTTAGCATTTATAATGTGGTTGGCATTAGTAAAGGATGTAATTAATTCGCTCTCTCCTCTTATTTTTTTTCTTGCCACGTTAGTTTCAGATCCCCGAGCCTACTTGATAGGCGGGTTCATCGCCCTGGCAAGTGCAGTCCTGTCTG
The DNA here is from genome assembly GCF_000313985.2 of Echinops telfairi. Lineage (NCBI taxonomy): Eukaryota > Metazoa > Chordata > Mammalia > Afrosoricida > Tenrecidae > Echinops > Echinops telfairi. The sequence continues at coordinate 22,612,406 of NW_022111368.1, read as the reverse complement.
TAGTGTACATTTACCACCTTTTTAAGATTGACCTTGTGCTTTGGTATCGAAGTGCCTTCCTTTCCACTGGGAACATACGTGGTAAGTGTGGGTAATTATTCAATAATGCCTCATAATTGCTGTTCCCTCATTCACAGTGGCCATTTTAACTGCACATTGTCATCTTTTACTAGCTTGTTTGTCCTCCTGTTGAAAAATGTGAGAAAGGACTCTTTTGGGAAGTTCTTACCCTTAGAAACATGCTGTGTCCATGTTCTCAGCACTTCTCCCTCAAATAAGACCGGTAGGGTATTATTAGTTGCAATCAATTCTGACTCATGGTGACCTTATATACATCAGAAGGAAACATTGTCTGGACCTGAATCTTCCCCCTAATTCATTGCTGTGCCTTTTGTGCCAATCCAACTCCATGAGATGCCACCCACCCTCCTCAATGGCTCTTCCCCTCACCAAACACATTGTTCCTCTCGAGTGATTCATCCTTCCTCATTCTCTGTGATTCATCCTCTGTCTTAGGCTGGGCTTTCTAGAGATGAAAGCCAGCGGCACCAATGTATGTATGTATATGTGTAGAAATGTAGATCGAGCAAATGGCCCACACAGTTGTAACCGTGGGCCAGTCCTAGTCCAGGCAGGTTCCATTTTCAGATGTTAGGCTTGAGGCTTCTTCTGACACACTGAGTTGCAGGGGCCTATGCACCCAAGATCAGGAGGAAGGCCATAGGCTGGTGTCTGCAGAGGTGAATGAATCCAAGGTTAGCAGGTCACATGGCCAGCTGATGATGACTGCCAGGTTACTGGCAATATGGCAAGCTATAGGCTCAAGTCCAAGGAATACCAGGCTTATGAATCAAGTGGAGGATCTAGATCCAGCAAAGAGCTTTTCCATAGTAGGAAGCTACCTTTAATTGAGTGCATCAGGACTGTGAGCTGACTAAGGATGCTGCAACCTACCTTAATCTTTTCGTAACTCATTGGCTGCTTATGTTGTTCAGCTCTGACCCGATACACAGCAGAACGAAACACTGCCTGGTCCCACGCCATCCTCATAATTGTTCCGATGTCTGAGCCTATTGATGCAGCCACTGTGTCCAACCATCGTGGTGGGCCTTCTTCTTTTCCGCTGCCCCTCTACTGTACCAAGCATGATGTCCTTCTCCAGGGACTGGTCTCGTCGGACAATATGTCCAAAGTATATAAAATCAAATCTTGCCATCCTTGCCTCAAGGAGCACTCTGGCTGCACTTCTTCCCATAGAGATCAGTTTGTCCTTCACTTTGAATGTTCTTCTCCAGCCCCACAATTCGAATGCATGGATTCTTCTACAGTCTTCTTTATTCGTTGTCCACCTTTCACATGTACAGTAGATGATGCAATGGAGAATACTGTGACTTTGTTCAGGGACAACTTAGTCCTCAAAGACACATCCTTGCTCTTAAATTCTCCCAAAAGGCTTTGTGTAGCAAATTTACTAATTTACCCTTTGATCTCTTGACTACTTCTTGACAACTTCAACCTCTTCACCATGCATCCTGATACTACCTATTGGTCCAGTTGTGAGGATTTTGGTCTTCCTTATATTGAGTTATAATCTATACTCAAGGCTATCGTCTTGATATTCATCAATAAATGCTTCAAGTCCTCCTCACTTTCAGCAAGCAAGGTTGTGTCATTTGCATATCTCAGATTGTTAGTAAGCCTTCCTCCAATCCTGGTGCCACACTCTTCTTCACATAATCCAGCTTCTCTGATGATTTGTTCAGCATACAGATTGAAAAGTATGGTGGGAGGATCACACCCTGATGCAGACCTTTTCTGATTTTAAGCCACACAGCATTCCCTTGTTCTGTTTGCACAACTGCTTGATCCGTGTACAAGTTCTGAATGAGCACAACGAAGTGTGCTGTAACTCCTGTTCATGTCAAGGTCATCCTCAGTTTATTATGGTCCACACAGTCAAATGTTTTGCATAGTCAATGTAACATGAGTAAACCTCTTTTTGGTGTTCTCTGCTTGCAGCCAAGATCCCTCTGACATGAACAATGATATCCCTTGTTCCATATCCTCTTCTGAATCCAGCCTGAACTTCTGGCAGCTCCCTGCAATGTACTGCTGCCACTGTTGTTGGATGATCTTAAGGAACATTTTACTTGTGTGCAATATCAATGTTATTGTTGGCTGCTTAGAGGCAACAATTTTGGAAGTGATTGCATTATGTTAGGCCACACCATCAAGGATCACCAGGTCTTAAACCACCAACCCCCTGAGACTCCTGGCCCAACCAAGTTGATGCAAGACTTAACTATCTCAGTGTCTGAGCAAGTGAGTTAGGCAGTGCTCTGCTGTTGTCCATAAAGTTTAATGGATAGATTTTCAGCAGTAGATCCCTAGGCCTTTTTGCTTCCTTTGTCTCAGTCTTGATGTTCCACTGAGACATGCCCACCATGGGTGACCCTGCTGCCATTGGGTCAGTTCTGGTTCGTATCAACACTGTGGGGTATTGCTAAGACTCAAACTCTCTGCAGGAGCAGACAGCCTCATTTTTCCTTCCATGGATTGGTTGGTAGGTTTGAACTGCTGACCTTGCAGCTAGCAGCCCAATACCTAAATCACAGTGCTACCTACCATCGCTCTTTTCCAGCCCCTTAACAATACATATGCCACCATGGTACAGAACACTGATGAGTGGTGGTGTAGAGTATTAGTGACTAAGTGAATACTTGCTAAGTAGCCAAAAATCATCTGGATCCCACAGGAAACTCTGAGAGAGGGTCTCACATCTACTGGTGTTGACAAATGAAGAGGTTTCTTCCTAGGATAAAAGACTCTCCACTCATGATCCGTTTTCAAAGCGATGGGCCCATGAGCACAAACTATGTTTTGGAGAAGGTGAGTTGGCTATGAGTAGCAGGTCTTTCTAGTCATTGCAGGGATGCCTAACAAGATTACCATCTGAAATGCTCAAGTCTTCGAGACTGCCGGACTGGAATTTGGGTTTCATCTCTTCACTTACTCCCTTGGGCTTGCTTGAGATGGTGTTTAAGGTCTCTCTCATTTGGCTGTAATAAGAGTGGGAGAAATGATCAAAGTCTCCCTCACAGAGTGCCTTGGGGAGAAAATGAGCAAAAATGTGGGGAGACAGTTAGTAGGGGCCTCATGGTGCAGAAGGGACTGTCACATTTCAAGAAGTTTAAAGCCAGTCACCACACACTGCTCTGTTCTAGAGTGTAGTTTGGTCTGTGGTGCCTAGGTTCTGCTAGCACAATATGATAAAGAGATGTCTTAATTAGAGTGCTCCTCAGATGTCATTGACAGGCACTTGTCACTATTGTGGATTAACTATTTGATATATATATATATATATATATATATATATATATATATATATATATATATATATCCACACACACACACATTCCTTTGAAAATGTATGAAATTGTGGAAAGCCTCTAAAAATAGTCAATCTGCTTTAATTTCCCTAGTTGTCTGGAAAAACTAGTACAAGGCTCTGAGAAGTCTGTGTCACTGATGTGCTGTTCAGAGAATTTCTGACCCATGGCAACTCCAACCTCAACCCCACATACCCCAACAGGTTATTTCTGGCTGTCCTCTTCATAGAAACCAGTCACCAAGACTTTCCCCCATGGAACCATGGGGTAGGGATGAGTGCTTAGCTGCTGTCCACTATGGCTCCTTAACTGCTGTGTGCAGACAGACAGATTTATAGCATTCAAGTCCTGTGACTGGTACTGCTGACAAGGGCAGGAACAGGGAGGTCCTTGTGCCCAAGCAAGTTTTATGAGTATTTAATATAAACAACAACATTGCCTACATTAAACTCCTTCTCTGCACGCAAAATCACTGTAAGAGTTATTGTTCACTTTCTTTGTAAAATGTGGATGTCCAAATGTGGACTTTTTTTCTGAGTTAAATTTCAGAATTTAAAATTGGCAATCTTTGAGTGGCATATAAAGACATGTTTTCATCACTTTTGATGAAAATAATTCAATCATAGAAATCTTGCTTTTTCATATTGAATGCGACTTCCAGATGAATTATCTCTAATGTGGTTGTGGTAGTAGGTTTTAGGTCAACTTGGGTGGGTGTGTTAGTCTGGGAAGACTAGGGAAACAAACTCATAGACACCCATGTATATAAGAAAGAGTTTTATATACAAGAGCAATTGAATATTGAGAAAACATCACAGCAAGTCCAGATCAAGTACACAAATCCAATGTTAGCCCATATTTCTGATACCAATGTATAAATTTATCTTCAGATACATGAAACACATGCAATGACCCCGAATGCAGGAAGATCACAGGCCAGTGGGTGGGAAGTCTTTTGGATCCAGGGGCTGTGTAAGCATCTCAGCTCTGGCCTGGGTCTCCATGTGGCTTCTCCAGCTCTGAGGCTCTGGCCGCCATCAGCCTGTTTCCATATGTCTTGTCAGCTGCACTGTCTTGCAGGGAGTGAACCTGTGTCCTGCCTCCAACAACCTATTTATCTCCTTATCACCTCCAAATAAGGTCATCAAGCTGAGATCCGAGCATCAGGCTAAACTCCACCCCTTCTCTCATAAACCTTTCAAATTGACAACAGATTATGTAACTACCACAGTGGGCCAGGACTGGTCCATACTATGATCTAATGTAACGTGGTCAACTCCATGATGGGATTTTCTGTGAAGCAGCCAAGCAGCTATGGGCAAAATAGACCTCTTTAATCTGGTCACAGCCTCGGTATGATTGAGGAAGGTTTCCCTTGTGGTGTTGTCTACTCTTAGTTTGAATTGACAGTCTGTAATTGCTAGTAGACTTCTACTGTTGGATTTGGCCAATTCAAATAGTGACCTTAGGTTCATTTGGCCTATTTCGGATTTGTTCAATTCAGCATCCACCAGCCTGTGCTATTCCTGCTCATTTTCCTGCTTCTTATTCATCAGCCCTTGCATCTGCAGGAGTCAAGAGAAGCCTTCAGCTTACATCTGACTCAGGGAATTGACTCAGACTGGATTTACCCCTTCTATAACTGTGTGAGTCGTTTCTTGATTTAAATCTCTTTTTATATACGGACACTTAACAGTGTCAGTGGTTTTGATTCTTTAGGGAACCCCAACCAACAGAGTGGAAAATAGTCAAATTTGACATATTTTATTTCTTATATTCTGAGCAATGGTGACACCTTTAGCTGCAGAGGCAGCTCTGTGTAATTCTTAGGCTCACTCGTGTCTCTGCAAATAGGCTGTGCCTGGCTGAATCCCTGTGGTTCAAACAGTGTTCACCAACATGCAAACAGTGCATTCAAACAGTGTGCACACAGTGTGCACTCAACCACGAACCTGACTACAAACAGTTTGCCCTCAACTATGAACTTGAGTACAGTTTGCCCTCAACTATGAACTTGACTACAGTTTGCCCTCAACTATGAACTTGAGTACAGTTTGCCCTCAACTATGAACTTGAGTACAGTTTGCCCTCAACTATGAACTTGACTA
>NW_022111368.1:22559142-22606809 GCF_000313985.2 Echinops telfairi | reverse complement strand
AACTTGACTAGTTTGCCCTCAACTATGAACTTGAGTACAGTTTGCCCTCAACTATGAACTTGACTACAGTTTGCCCTCAACTATGAACTTGACTACAGTTTGCCCTCAACTATGAACTTGACTACAGTGTGCCCTCAACTATGAACTTGAGTACAGTTTGCCCTCAACTATGAACTTGACTACAGTGTGCCCTCAACTATGAACTTGAGTACAGTGTGCCCTCAACTATGAACTTGACTACAGTGTGCCCTCAACTACTAACCTGACTACAAACAGTGTGCCCTCAACTACTAACCTGACTACACAGTGTGTTCTCAACTACTAACCCGAGTACAAGCAGTGTGCACTATGCTACTAACCTAACTACAAACAGTGTGCACTCAACTACTAACCTAAAGGTTGGTGGTTCACACCCAGCCAGTGGTGTTGCAGCAGAAAGTCCTGGTGATCTTGTTCCACAAAGAATGCAGCCTGGTGTCGGGCATGACCAGGTGTCAGAATTGACTCAACAGCCACGGGCTTTGCTTTGTTTTTGAGAAAAAAAGATTTGGTCCACTGCCCCTTATTTCTTCTGACCCCGCGATGTGCCTGGTTTGACGGCTTGCTGGTTTTTGTTTTTAACCATCGCTTATAGATATTATAATAATCCACCATTCCATTAGATTTAGCCTCCTTGTACAATTGCTGCCACCATCAGTTCTGGCACACTTTCTTGTTGCTTGAGCTCCTTGATAACAGCCCCTCTGCTGGCAGTGTTTGACTAGCAGAGGGCTGAGTCGCTGGAGTGGGACTTCCGGTAGCTTCTCTCTCCACTGATTCACCGTGACTCCAAGAGCGGTGACTGGGTGGTGGTGTGCGCACAGCAGGAGTTGAAACTGCCAATCATGAGGCTAAGGTGATGGTTGGCCGAGAGACCGAAGAGGATGGTGACTCAGCCTGTGCAGGGGGAGCAGGGCCAGGAGCCCAGTCAGAGAGCCCACCCACCGCCAGACTGGAGGCAGCCCAAAGTCAGAAGCAGAGGGCTGAGGATTGGAGATGGGAACTTACAACTGGTATTTTTCTTTCTTTCCTTCTTTAGTTCACCATACTCTGTGCTTATACTCTCGCACTCAGTCTCGGGGCACTGCTGAGCTGCCAGCCTCCTCTGGGGGCCGGCCAGGAGCCAGGGCTGGCACCGTGCCCTCGTGATGAGCCCCTGAGGTTATTGCTGGGCGCTCTCCACAGCGTGGTTTCCCTGTGGGCTGTTTTCTGGGCTGCACGTACACCTACTGAGTAATAGATGGCAAATACAAATGGCGAGGGGCGAGATACGCCTTATGAGAAGCCGTCTCGTTTATACCAACTAGTCAAGCTTCCCAAGTGCATTGATGAAGCGCACCACTCTCTTGTCGATTCTAACTCGTGGCAACCCTCTACGATGGACAGACGGACGACTGAGTAGAGCTGCCCTGTTGGGTTGCCAAGGCTGCCAATCTCTGTCGAAGTTGATGGCTTCATCTCTCTCCCTGGGAGCAGCTGGCAGGTTGTAACTGCCAAACTTTGGGGTAGCAGCCCTAGGCTTAACTCGGTGCTCCACCGGGGATCCTTCACACTCTTATATTAATAGCTAGGTGTCCAGAACTCAAGTGTTATTGAGTCCCTGGCAGGTTGGGATAAAGCCAGTGGGTTCTGTTTCTGTTGATTTTCTATTAAAGCACCCGTGATTTTTAGAATGATCTTGCTGGGTGTTCAGGTGTGTACAGAAATAGGAGCGCAAGCTTACACATCTACTGAAGAGATTTCTGTATGCACCTCATCTGATGCCAGAGTGCCTGGCTGGTGCAAACGGTGAGGGCACCTCGCAGCTAACCAACAGGTGGGGGTTTAAGTTCACTCAGAGGTACCTCAGCAGAAAGGCCTGGCAATCTGCTTTTGCCAAAGCAGCCCTTGGACACCCTCTGGAACATGACTCTACTCCAACACACATGGGGTCACCATGAGTCACCATGAGTAGGAATTGACTCAATGGCCACTGTCGGTTTCTGTTCACTCTATCTCACATGGATGTGAGGAAGCTTGCAGAACATACGTAAAAGGCAGAATGATTAAAAAAGTTATAGTCAACAGGTACAGTGACTTTACCTTATGCAGCAAAGCCTGCGAAAGTTGGGACTTCTGGAATAACCTTGGTAGAGAGGCTGTCAGAGATGAAGACCTCAAACAGCTTCCATTTACAAAGACAAACAGAAAAATAGCAAGGCTGCACCATGCCCAAGGCAGACAAATAGCCTGTCAAAGGCAAGCCGCTTGTGAGCACCAGACAAACGAGGTGGTCCAGTTGGGTTCCAGCTCCCAAAGCTTTCCCCGTGGGTTCTTTGTAGCATGTTAGCATGAAGACCCCAGGCCACCAGCACTGATGTGGAAGCCAAGACGATTTTGCCTGCCTTTGCCACGGATCCAGGATACAACTTAGCCATCTTATGGGAAATTAGTGACTCACCTGGAACACAACATTCATAGATTCTAATGTAGGCAAATCACCTTCCAACCATTTCACTAAGGAGTCCTGTGGGGCAATGCATACATGATCAGTTATCAACCCAGAAAGGTTGGCAGTTCAAACCCACCCAGTGGCTCAGTGGGATAAAGACCCGGCAATCTATTTCTATAAAGAAAGATCACAGCTTTGGAAACACTATGGGCTGTTTGACTGCATCAGACAGGGTCACCGTGAGTCATCAATTCCACGGAATGCAACAACTTTTTTTTTTTTGCTAACAGCTAGTTCGGCAGGTGCCTATGCTTTAGTATTGAAGGCAGGGTGGGCTCATTAGCTCAAGAAAGAAGCTTGGCTAGAACTGTTACCTGAGAAAACGATCAGCTCAGAATGATATACAAGTGGGCTATGAGTGTCTGCCCACAAGGCCAAGAGCTTCCTCAATCACTCAATAGTGGCTCTACTGTGTGGAATGTGCAGGACACAGTAGGTGTAAAATAGGCTACCATTGTTATCTGTTTCTGTTAGTACTATCTTCAGTGGCTGTTCCAGTTATGGAGAAACAAGTTACCTGGAAGCTCTTTCTCTCTTTTTAAAAAATTAATCCTTTTTTTGGAGGGCTCTTACAAATCTTATAACAATCCTTCATTCAATTGTATTAAGCACACTTGTACATATGTTGCCATCAACATTTCCAAAACATTTTCTTTCTACTGGAGTCCTTGGTATCCGCTCCTCTTTTCCCCTTCCCTACTCCATCCTCCCTCCCTCGTGAATCCTTGATCAGTTATGTATTATTATGGTTATTTATGTCTTACACTGTCCGCTGTCTCCCTTCACCCACATTTTTGTTATCCGTCCCTCTGAGGGGGCAGGGTGAGCTATATATCTAACCTTATGATGGGGTCCCACTTTCACCCCCGTCGCCCACCCCCACCATCTCCCTGCCCTCTATTCACTATTCCCCCTACTGTTCCAGAGGGTTTTATTTTTCCTGAATTCCATGTGTCAAGATCTCTTATCTGTACTTATCTCTCTTTTTTTGTGTGTGGTGGTGACACCTGTATTTATTGTGGGTGAGGGGAGCCCTCCAGGTGCCCCGAGACAGCTTATGACAACAGCGTTGCTGCCAAGTCTGCAGGACCCGGCTGTCGGGTCAGCCCCCCACGGGGGGAGGACAGGCCCAGATGGCAGTGCAGGGCAGGGGCCGCTACCCGGACCTGAGGAGGTGGAGTCAGGCCTGGAATGAGGGGCCAGACTCTATGGGGTTAAAGAGCCAGGAGTGGCACCCTGCCTCCCAAGGCCTGTGACCTGGTGGCCCCTGGGTCCTGGCACAGCAGCTTCCATGAGGTCGAGAAAGGTCTCCTGGGGCTGAGAGAAGGCAAGCCCTGCCTGCCAGGCACGTTGGCAGGTGAGGACCCAGCACGGACCCTCATCACCAGCTCAGCTTCACAAGCAGAGTCCGGGGGGTAGAGACGGAGGCTCGGGCTGGGCGCCCACTGTCCTGCTCTGGGAGAGACGACGGGAACCTGGCACTGAGGCGAGCAGGACAGGACCTGCAGGAGGGCAGACCCTGGGGCAGCAGCCAAGGAGGAGGCCCATCCCTCTCAGCAGGGACTGGACAGGACATGCCCGGGCCGGGACTGGCCGCTCCCTAGAGCTGGTTTGCTCTTCGGGGCCAGTCAAAGCAGCCTGGGTCCTCAGGACCACCGGGGGCAGCCTGGGGGGCTCAGAGGGAGCACCCTGAGGAGAGAGAGGCGTCACCTGCGGCTCCTTCCCTGAGAGTCTTCTTTTCTGTCAAGTGCGCCCAGCAGTGGAGCCCAACCGGTCTGTGCCTGGAGGGCGGGGTTCCCCAGGGGACTTGCTCCTGGTCTCCCGCTTGTTCCCCAGCAGCTTCAGCACCTTCATGTTCTTGAACTTGCCCTTCCTCTTGCCCTCGGGCTCAGCCTCCTTCTGGAACTCTTTCTTCTTGATCATGGCCGCCAGCATCTTGTCCTCCTCTTCCTCCCTCTGCCGGTCCTCGTCCGGGCAGTTGATGATGGCATCACGCTGCTCGATGAGGGTCACCAGGCCATGCATCAGCACCTTCTCCTGGCCACGGTCCCCCTCCATCCAGTCCTTCTCGGGCTTGTTGAGGAGGCACCGTAGCTCATAGCACTCCACTTCGGCCTGCTGCTGCTCCAGGTTCTGCTGCTTGAAGATGTGTACTCAGGTGTGTACAATGTGTGTACTCAGGTCTAGACGAGTTTGTAAGGTAGAACTGGGTCATGGTAGTGGGGTGTGGGGTGGAAGGAAGCATTCAGGAACTAGAGGAATGATGTGTTTCCTCAGTGCTATACTGTACCCTGGTTGAATAATTCCTTCCTTCTAACTGTTCTGTCGGGGTATGTCCAATTGTCTACAGATGGGCTTTGGGTCTCCACTCCAACCTCTCTCTTTCATATCAATATAATTGTTTGTTTTGGATCTTTTGATGTCTGATAACTGATCCCATCGATACCTCATGATCACACAGGCTGGTGTGCTTCTTCCATGTGGGCTTATTTACCTCCCTGCTAGGTGGCTGTTTGTTTAACTTCAAACCTTTAAGATCCAGACTATATATTTTGATAGCTGGGCACCATCTGCTTTCTTTACATTTGCTTCTGCACTCATTTTGTCTTCAGTGAGCATGTCAGGAAGGTGAGTATCAGAGTGCCAGGCTATTAGAACAAAGGGTTCTGATGTTTAGAGAGGCCTTAAGTAAATATTGCATAATATTTACATATAAATATATGTATGTAAATATACATATACATATTTACATATAAATATATGTACATTGGCCTCTATACTTTTCATTATAAATTAATATATTTACATATATATATGCCTATAGCTATACCTCTATAAATAGCTTTTGTTTCCTAGTTCTTTTCTCTATTTCCTTTCAACTTCCTCCTGTCCCACTATCATGCTCACCCTCCATTCGGCTCTCAGTAATTTCTCTCGGATATATTGCACTTGTTCAAACCCCACCAGGCCTGATACACCCTCCTCCTCATCAATTTTAGGTCGCTTGTTGTTCCCTTATCCCTGAGTTTGGTGGCTACCTGCTCCCTCTCCCTGCCCTCCCATGTCCCCCAGTTTATTTGTGCTGCCTATCTTATATAGATAGACATAGAGCAAAAGAAAATAACAATGACATCAACAAAAACGATAGTCGAGGTCTACCTGCTGACCCTTATGAGTGTTTTCCAATCCGGTCTGATGAGGTGCCACGCCCTGTCCCCCGAGCTAGCAGTCTATTTTCAGGATTCCCCGGGAGCTTTGTTACTTTGCTCCCCCTGCTGCCCTGTTGCACTCCCTTCACGCTTTGCCCGCTGTGGGGGGCAGACTGGGCACAGCACACTTTCTGCATGGCGTCTTACCTGGAAGATCTTGTGACACAAAACAACAGTTTATTTGACTGAGTGATTCTGTGGGTCAGCAATGTGGACAGTAGGCGTGGTCTATTTCTTCCCTACGGTGTGTGGGACTACAGCTGGAAGACTTGTAGTTTGGTTTCGGCTATTGGCTGCTGGCCTCTGTTCTTTTACATGGGCCGCTCTTAGTGGACTGTGTGTGTGCTAGTTTGGACTTCACAGCATGGTATCTGGTTTCCAAGAGCGGGTATTGCAAGAGCAAGAGAGCCAGATGAAAGCCATATGTTTATGACATAGCCCTCGAATTTCCAGTGTCATTTAGATTCCATTCCATTTATCAAAGCAGCTACAGAGACTTACCCAAGGGGAAGGGAAATAGATCCATCCCTTTGGGAGATGAAGTGGCAAAGTTCTTAAGTATTGTTGGGCCTATTTTTGGAAATTAGAGTCTCCCAGAGGATCATGCACAGGATTAACCAGTGATATGTTTTGGGAAGTGCGCTCTCTCCACTTCTTGCTTTCAGTTCTTATTTCTACTACCAAAGAAAGCAGTGGAATCAGATCAAAAAGACTTGGGTTTGAATACAGGATGTGTTGATACCAGCTGGGAGACCCAGTGCAACCATGCTGGGTCTCAGCTTCCTTGTTTTGAATCCAAGGGTGTACCCATGCCCTCCTCCCTTCGCTGTGAGAGGCAGGGCTGAGGAAGTACCCTGACTGTGGTTCAGCTGCCAGGGCCCTTCGAAATCAGTAAGCTGAAGAAGAGGGCAAAAACGTCTCCTGCTTGATCATTTGCGATATTGGTTAGTAAACCATGCATTGGTTATTTGAAAGAGATGAACACTGACTGAATTTTGAGAACAAGTTAGCAAGTCATGCCCTGTCTCAAAACCTTAGTCCAGAACAAAAACAAGCAAACTAAAACACTCAAGGTATTTTTGCATTTTGAGTTTTTGAAAGGGCACGACACACTACTCACCATCTCATTGCGGTCCCTGAGTTTGGATGGCAAGGTGCGCGATGCCCTCAGATGGCCCCTAAACACGGGGGACATGGAACACGATCTAAAACAAGAATGCTCTTCTTTAGGCCAGCAAGTCCATTCAAAGGCATAGTGACCCTATCGCATAGAGTAGGACTCCCGGGGTGGGGGTGGGGGCGTTTCTGAGGCTGTTTACAGGAATAGAAAGATTGCTCTTTCTCTTGCAGAGCATCTAGGGGCTCAAATCCCTGATCTCGAGGTTAGCAGCCCAAAATCTAACCACTACACCAGGGCACCCTGAGAAGGCATTTAGCAATTTGTATTTATGTTTTTGAGTTCTACCATGTGGCCAAATAAATCTGAGCCAGTGGGGAAAAAAGAAACCGATTGAGAGAAGAAAGACACAAAATTCAGTGCGTGGGACAGAGGAGGGTGTAACCTGGGTATTTGATGTGGTCTTAGAAGTAAAGAAGCCATATGTTTAGTAAGGAGGTAAATAAAGCATCAATGAAACCAGTTAGCAGCAAAAATATAAATCAAAAAATGTTTTTTAACTAGGAAAATTTAATTCTTCCCCAAAAGTTTAAGAAAAGAAACAGAAAGTGTTGGCTCTCTTTTCAGGTTCCCATTAAGGTGGGTTTTGACTTTCTAAGCACCTTGGCCCTTAGTTTTCCCATTTTTAATGAGACTTTCACTGTTACTTATTGTCCTCACTGCTTTCGAATCGATTTAAACTGTCTTGACTAGAAAAACAAATCATATGTGTCTAAGAGACAGTTTTATATCAAAGAGTAATTGTAAATTAAGAAAACCTCCCAACCCCATCCAGATCAAGTCCATAAGTCTGATATTACCCCATATGCCAATGCTAGTCCATAAATTCCTCTTCAGACTCATGCAGCCATGAAATGATGCCTAATGCAGGAAGATCACAGGCCAGTGGGTGGAAAGTTTTGTGGATCCTGTGGTGGTGGAAGCATCTCAATGCTGGTGTGGGTCTCCACATGGCTATTCCATCTCTAGGGCTCTAGCTCTATCAACATAGCTCCATGTGGCTTCTCAAGAGGTATGTCTCACAAGGAGTGTGGATCTGGCCTCCAGAGAGCTATTTATCTCCTTATGGTCTCCAAATGAGGTCATCAAGCTAGACCACCCCTTCCCAAGTTGACAGATTATGTAACTGCCACAGCAACTCATACACATTGGGCTGCTAACTGGAGGATCAACAGTTGGAACCCACAGCTGCTCTGAGGGTTGAAAAGAGGAGGCGTTCTACTGTCGTAAAGAGTTACAGTCTCAGAAAGCCACAGGGGCAGTTCTACCCTGTGCTATAGGGTCACTATGAGACCCATTGTCCCACTCAACCTAATTCACAGATTTCTACTTCACTGAAACTTTCTGGTCTTGCCTATCCTGGCCGTGCCAGGCCACTGGCTGGGCTTGCCAATTTCTGCCATGTTCTTTTCAAACTGTTCCCTTACCTGGTCTGTTCACCTTCCACCTTCAGTGCTTCAGTTTTTCTGAACTCTCCTCCCTCTTTCAAACCCAGGAACGGTATCATGCCCTTTATGAATTGTGTCCAAGCACTCCAGACCACAGAGGATTTTCATCTCTCTGTATACCATGTCCAGTTAACTCTTATTGTCTACCGTGTCCATGTTGGTTGCTGTTGAATTGAGTCAAACTTGTGGTGACTCAAGATTCTTCTGGAAGCCCATGGTCTATTTACTGTCCTTTGCTAGCACCATAATTCAAGCAAACCAAGTCTTCTGCGGCATTCCTTATTCATTGTCCCGCTTTCACACACGTGTGAAAACACATGCAAACACCATGGCTTGCACTGGGGGCACTTTAGTCTTCAAATGTATCCTTGTTTTTAGCGAGCTTCTGCAGCAGGGTTCCCCAACGCAGTGCGATCTTTCATTTCTTGATCGCTGCTTCTGTGGCTGTTGATTGTGAACCCCAAGGCAAAGGAACTCCTTGACAACATCAGTCTTTTCTCGTGATGGGGCTGCTTGATCCAGATGCAGACGAGATGCAGATGACACGGTCTTACTTGCTGAACAGGAACAAGACTTGAAACCCTTATTAATTGAATATCAAGGAGTGTAACCTCAGCATGGATTATACCTCAACCAGAAGAAACCAGCAGAAATCGTCACCACTGGCCCGAGAAGTAAATCTGTGATGTTAGTCTTCACCTTGTTGGTCTATTTCTGCCGTTGACCAGGACTCACCAAGGGAAACGTTGGAGCACTTCCCTGCCTGCTCTCAGCTCCCTGGTTGAGCCACCCCAGAAGGAGGGAGGGATTCACAGTCTGTTAGTCCAGGTGGACTAGAGAAACAAATTCATACATACTCCTGTGTATACAAGATAGAGGGTTATACACAAAAGCAGTTGAATATTGAGAAAATGTCTCAACCCAGTCCAGATCAAGTCCATAATTCCAATACCAATTCATAAAGTCCTCTTCAGACTCACAAAACACATGCAATGACACCAAATGCAGGACAATCACAGGCCAGGGCGTAGAAAGTCTTTGGATCCCATGGTGTTGGAAGCATCTCAGCGCTGGTAAGGGTCTCATGTGGCTCATCCAGTTTGCAGGGCTACATCAGGGTAGGTCCCTGTGGCTTCTCCTCAGGGATGTCTCACAGGAAGTGAGCAGAGAGAGCAAGTGTGTCTTCCCTGCTTCCAAGGAGGAAATACAGGATTACCCAGAATCCTTGAGAAGGCCATGCCCACACAGAGGCCTCATTGGCTATAACCGGATTGACAGACTAGACTCCACCCCTTCACTCTTCCCTCAAGTCCCAAATGGACAGCAGACTATGTAACTACCACTTAGTCCAAAACTCAGGTTGAAATTTGGACTGTGTGACCTTGGAGAATTTATACAGTACTTAGAGTCTCAGCTTCCTTCTGTGAGAACCGGACTCCGTGTTTTGGAAATTCTTGGTACTTCGTTCTGATGTCTCAGAACTCAAGCTAAAAAGACCTAATGGTGGCAAGTCAGGTTTTCATTGTTTTACCTTAAAATACTTCAGTGAAAAAATCATTCCATATGTTTGTTCACTTCTGTTTCAGACGGGAAACTCTATGACGCATATGTCCTATACCCCAAGCCTCAGAGTGGAAGCCAGAGTCACAACTTGGACATGCTCGTGCTGACAATCCTGCCAGAGGTGTTGGAGAGGCAGTGTGGATATAAGTTATTTATATTCGGGAGGGATGAAGTTCCAGGACAAGGTATGGTTTAAGTGAGGTATAAAAACAACGGATGAATTTTAAAAAGGAAAGGCCTTCTCCCCACCCTTCTCATTACACACGGTGGGAGGTTGGCATACTCTCGCCTGGAAACCACAGGAAGTCTTTGACCACAGCCTCTCTGGCTACACCAGCCCCAACCCCACGTGCTTAGGCCAAGTTGCTTCTTT
The DNA here is from genome assembly GCF_000313985.2 of Echinops telfairi. Classification (NCBI taxonomy): domain Eukaryota; kingdom Metazoa; phylum Chordata; class Mammalia; order Afrosoricida; family Tenrecidae; genus Echinops; species Echinops telfairi. The sequence continues at coordinate 22,596,509 of NW_022111368.1, read as the reverse complement.
CCTCATGCCCATTCTTGCAACACAATGATGACTAGGATTCCTGGCTGAACTAACGTAACTCTGCTTTTGGAGAAAGAACAAGGTCAATCCATCCACATGCATGGGAGGCCAGTGGTATAGTTCTGGCCGGAAGCCAAGTGACCAGTCATTTCCCCTTATGTGATGAAGACTGACAACGGAGTGACTTCAGTTGGCTTGAGTATGGAAGTTAACTCATGTGTCAAGCTGATCCTGTAAACCTCGATCCCACCTGAGCCTCTTCCATCCAAATAAAAGAGAGTTTCTTTATTTGCTTGTCCCATTGAGTAGGGGATGGTGGCCTCATCTAGGAAATGGGGACAGGAATGCTTCCCTGCTCTGAGAGAGAGGATTAAATGCTGTAAACTTGCAAAAGGACCATGGTGGCACTTGACACATAGTTGACACTTAACCAATGAATTTTCTTTTGTCCTTTATACCCTCTTTCTTTAAAAGCCATGTGGCAAAATGACTGATGTCTCAAAAAAGACACCTCACTGCCCTCGAATCCATGCTGACTCAAATGATATCAAAAACGAGCACCCTTTGTTAGGCACAGGAAAGCCAAGATTACCGCTTTATAGCATTAGTGGTTGTGGTCATGGTTTCACTTGCTCAGTCCAGTTGCTCGGCCGTATCTTTAAGCCTATACCCTTGCAGAAGAAGATCACTAGGCCTATGCGGCAGCACATCGTTGTTGTATTTAGGTGCCATTGGGTCAATCCTGACTCTGTGATCCTATGCACAACTGAACAAAATCACGTCTGGTCCTGGGACAGCGTCTTCCTAATTGTTCCTGTGCCTGAGCCCAGTGATGCCGTCGCTGTATCAGTCCATCTTGCTGAGTTGTTGAGGGCCATCCTCTTTTTCATCTTCCCTCTGCTTTATCCAACACGATGTCTTCTCCAGGGATTGGTCTCTCCTGACAACATGTCCAAAGTGTGTAAGATGAAATCTTGCCATCCTTGCCTCTAAGGAGCATTCTGGCTGTACTTCCTCCAAGACAGATTTGTTTGTCCTTTTGGCAGTTCATGGTTCTTTCAATATTTTTCTCCAGCACCACAATTCAAGCGCATGGATTCTATTTCCATCTTCTCTATTGAATGCTCAACTTTCACATGCATATGAGGTGATTAAAAACACTATGGCTTGGGTCAGGCTCACTTTAGTCCTCAAAGTAACATCTTTGCTTTTCAACACTCTAAAGAAGTCTTGTGCCACAGATTTACCCCATGCAGTGCATCTTTGATCCTGTCTTGGCTGCTGCTTCGATGAGTATTGATTGTGGATCCAAACAAGACAAAAATCCTTCATAACTGCAATCTTCTCCCTGTTCTCTAGCCGAGTCATGGCCTATTCCAGGTCACTTGTTTGGAAATACATTGGATCCATAGTGACACAACTATGTCCATACCTTTGCAAATTTTAAATCTTCTTCCAGGAGATGTGAACATTTGATGTAGCATGTGTCATAAACATGTAGACAAGCCCTTGTTGGATAAACAGATTCACCCACTCCCCACATATGTACTGAGTACCTATTACATGCTCGGCACCAGCTGGGCACTCCAACCAGCGCTGTCAGCTCCCTTCCGACTCACAGCAATCCCACGTGCGGCCAGGCGATCCCTCCGTGCTCCATAGGGGGTCAGTGATTGATTCTGTGGGAGCAGAGTCGGGGACCTTTGTTTTTCCGGGGTCCCTTTCTGGTTACTCATTGAGGGCATTAGCCATTTGGGCACATAGGGACTCAATTCTAGGCACTAGAAGTATAAAAGTCAGCTACTCTTATGGAGACTAGTTTGTCCTTATATCCCATTACAGTATACAGAATAGCGTCTGTATACTTGGACATGTAACACATTCTCTGCTTTCCTCCCAAAGCAACCATTGGGGTATATTGTATGGTTTCATGATGAATCCTATGCCGCATGGCAATTTGACATGATGTAAACATGAGATAAAAGAGGAAAATATTAGATCAACACAACATTCAAGCCAACTATATTTTTTCTATCACGTCTAAATCTATTTTATTTTAAAAAGCATGTTCATCATGTAATATGTATATGCCAGACCTTCAGCTAGTCTGGGGCTAGAAAATTATTTATGATAAGATCTTTGTTTTGAGTAACTGACAGTTTGTGGGTCTAGGGGCGTGCAAAAGAGATATGGAAACAATGAACTCTAATAACATCTGACCTGTGACTATAGAAGCCTAATTCTGTAGAGGAATGTCAGGAAGGTTCCACAGAAGAGGTGACTTGTTCACACTGTGATTCATTCATTGCGGATTACATCATGTGTGAAGTCCATGGTCTTTTCTCAGTATCCCTTTCTGATGGTTATCATTGAGACCCAGGCTGCTGTAATCCTGAGCGCTTCTGAATCAGCTTTTCTTTCTTTCTGTTCAGCCGTGGCCAGTGTCATCGATGAGATGATTAAGCTGTGCAGGAGGTTGATCATCATTATAGTCCCTGAATCGCTGAGCTTCGGTCTCTTAAAGAACACTTCAGAAGAACAGATCACAGTCTACCAAGCCCTCGTCCAGGATGGAATGCAGGTCATCCTGATTGAACTGGAGACAATCAAGGACTACACGGACATGCCGGAGTCCATTAAGTACATCAGGCAGAAGCATGGGGCCATCCAGTGGAGTGGGAACTTCATGGCGGAACCTCAGTCTGCAAAGACCAAGTTCTGGAAAAAAGTGCGGTATCGCATGCCCGCGGCTAGGGCTCCTTCGTCTTCCTGCAGGACAGCTTCAGGGCGCATGTCTAGAAACTGAACAGTGGAGAAGAGGTCAACCAGAGGAACTGTTCTCCAGGGATGGTTGCCCCCGCCATGTGGGGCCTGAGATATAGTTTATTTGGGCGATCTGTCCCCTAAGATTGCTGTTATATGCGTGTGCAATTCATGGCTGTCATGTTGACTCTGACTTAAACAAAACCAAAGGAGACCTTTCCCAAGTGTATCAGGTCTTCCATTTGCACTTGGCTACTAACCAGCAGGTTGTTGCTTCAAACCCACCCAGTGGTGCTGTGGCCTGCTGCTGAAAGATCGCAGCCACTGGAAACCTTACAGAGCACAGTTCTACTCTGACACACATGTGACTGTCATGAGTCGGAATTGACACAAGGGTCCCTTGTGTACTGGTTCAGCACTGTGGGTGAATTGATTTCTTGGATCCTCATCCCCCTCTTTAAAGTCAGAAACTTCTCACCTTCCAGTATGTGTCTCAAAGTGTCTTTTTGTTTAGACGTATTTAAAGGCCTGTTACTAATGTCTTAATGTTAATAAATTATTTCAGCGCATTTTATTTCCTGTTTAAGTAAAATGTATCTTATGTCTTATAAGATAAGCCATTTCCTGTACTCAAGCGGAAGCTTGCAGTGCTCAGCTTTGAATCAGCACTCGTGCTGTTAGACCGATGAGTCGGCATTGACCCCATGGGGCAGCAGTGAGTCTGGTTTTGGGTTTTGAGTTGGTTGTCAGAACACATATTCTGACTAGGGACTTATAACACGCAGCTACCATGTTTTAAAAGATTGATAAGGCCTATCTTGTGTCCACAAAGTCCTGCCCCCCCTTTTTTTAAATCATTTAATTAGGGGCTCATACAACTCTTATCACAATCCATACATACATCAATTGTGTAAGACGCATTTGTACATTCATTGCCCTCATCATTCTCAAAACATTTCCTTTCCACTTAAGCCCCTGGCATCAGATCCTCATTTTTCCCCTTCCACCCCACTGCCCCCTCCCTCATGAGCCCGTGATAATTTATAAATTATTACTTTGTCATATCTTACCCTGTCCAATGTCTCCCTTCACCCACTTTTCTGTTGTCCATCCCCCAGGGAGGAGGTCACATACAGTTCTTTGTAATCGGTTCCCTCTTTCCAACCCATTCTCCCTCTACCCTCCCAGTATCACCACTTACACCGCTGGTCCTGACCAGTCCTGCCCCTTTTAACCGTAAACCCACTTAATAATTGATGAAAACCATGGATACTACTCTATAAAGTATACACACTCACAACATTTGAAGTATAATTTTTTAAATCATTTTATTGGGGGCTTGTACAACTCTTATCACAATCCATCCATCCATCCATTGTGTCAAGCACTTTTGTACATTTGTTTCCCTCATCATTCTCAAAACATTTGCTTTCTACTTGAGCCCTTGGAATCAGCTCCTCATTTTTCCCCTCCCTTCCCACTCCCCGCTCCCTCATGAACCCTTGATGATTTATAAATTATTATTATTTCGTCATATCTTACAACATCCGATGTCTCCCTTCACTTACTTCTCCGCTGTCTGTCCCCCAGGAAGGAGGTTCTGTGTAGACCTTGTAATCTGTTCCCCCTTTCTTCCTCACCTTCCCTCTACCCTCCCAGTATTGCTACTCTCACCACTGGTCCTGAGGGGTTCATCTGTCCTGGATTCCCTGTTTCCAGTTAATTTTAGGAAATCGTCAATCCTTTTTTTTTTAATTAACAAAATTTTATTAAAAGAGCATTTTATTGGGGGCTTTTACAGCTCTTCTAACAATCCATACATCAACTGTATCAAGCGTATTTGTATATATATTGCCATCATCATTTTCTAAACATTTACTTTCCACTGAGCCCTTGGTATCAGCTCCTCTTTTTACCCCCTCCCCTTCCCATCCTCATGACCCCTTGATAAATAATAAATTACTATTATTTTCGTAGCTTATACCAACCACTGTCTCCCCTCCCCCTGGTGCCAATCCTTTTCTAGCTGGTAAATTAAACCTATAGAAGGGGCATAGATCCAGGAGAGCGACTCTTGACTGAGGGGGTCTGGTCCTAGCGTTGTGCAGCGCTCTAAAGAGAGGCAGGTGCAGTGAGTCCTGCATGCTGGTGAGCCATCCAGAGTTTGCCCCAAAATTCTTTGGGAAGAAGACCCTCCTAATTTTAGTGGTGCGTCACCAATGCTCTAGCCAGGGCTCGGCCACCTGCCGCTCTTTTGGTGCATACAAGTGGCCCTGAAGGAAAATTGGAAAAAAATTAAAGGCTATTATTTAGCTAATGGTGCTTTCATTGGTTTGTAAAAATATATTTATGGCTCGTCAATTATTTTTAAATTGTTGTGAGGGACAGGATTGGCTCTTCTGTCTCAACAGTTTGCCGAGCCCTGCCTTTGACCGAAGCTCTCCAACTGGCCTTCCCTGGACAAGTTCCGGGTCCCCTGAGATGATGATCCGGGTGCATCACAGCCTTAGCCGTGGTCGGCTGGCCTCGCTGCACTTTCTTTCAAAGCGTGGCGTCCTGTGGGGGAGGCGTGGGCCCTCTTCCAATGAGGACACTGAAGTCACTCAATCAGGCACTCCGTCATCTGTGGCCGACCAGGGCGGGTACCGTGGGCTTCTCGTTGTTCGGTAGCTTTTTCCCCACAGCAAAGTCCTCTGAACCCCATCGTCCCCTGAGACCAGCTCTTTAGTGAAATCGAACGGAGGATGAGGTGAACATCGAGAAACGGGAAGCACGCAGTGACAGCTCCCCAGTGATGGCCCTGGTCAGGCACTTACATAGCGTTGTTTTGTTTCATCAGGACTTTGGCCCTCAGTGAACCAAACCATGGCATCTAAGTGCCGGTGGGTTTTAACATTCAGGACCAAGAATTTACTGAATGAGTTTTACATTTCTCTAGTAGAGAACACGCCTAACGTTGGGAGACTTTGCTGGGAAGAGACTGTAAGACAGCTCAAGCTTGAAGCCTTGGGTCCGACTGGATTTCTCCCATTGCTTAAGAGCTCCCTTAGGGAGTGTGGGGACCCAGACTGTGTGAGGTGCTTCAGAAGCTGAAAGACTTAGATCTAAACTCAACTCCTCCATCTACTCTCTGTGGAGCCTTTGAAGTGCCGTTCCACCTCCCTGAGTCCATTTCCACAGTTAGCAGGGGTGTGAACAGAAATGAGATGACAGTGTGAGGTATACCAGGGGCAGCTTGGACAGCCTTTACAAAGCCCTGGTCATAATACTTAAGGAAAAGGTTTAAATGCGGTCGATAAATCTCTTTCTTAATTTTATTATTATTTCTTCTTGAATTTTTTTTTAATTTACCACTATGTTTGACAAAATAATAGGGATATAGTCCAGAAGAAATACAAATAATGGCATCAATCTGGCTTTGCCATGGAAGTGTAGGTTGGCAGGTGATGAGTTAAAATATTTGTTTGTCTGCTGGAACGATGTCCCCATTTTCCAAGGAGAGGGTCAGGTATTCGATGGAGGAGAAGCTCCATGACAGCTGGCAGCCACCACCAACTCTTTCCTATTTGACCCGCTCAGCCTGAGGCAAAGGGAGGGTAGACGGGGTCTTACTCCAAGTCTTAGAGGTGGACCCCGCGCTCCTGGGATGCAGTGGTCTGCCTACCTGGAGGTGGGGGTAAGACAGGGATTAGGTTAGAGAGAAGGTGAAATAAAGGTTGTAAAACCACTTGAGTACCTCTGAGCTCACTTTCTTACAACTGTGTCAACCACAAAACTCACATCTTTGGGTGTCTTCCTTCAAGCACTGTGGGTCTGACCTTCAGAAAGACTTTGAGGAGATAGAATCATGTCGCATCAAAGGGCCCACAGGAGGAACAAATAAGATGAATCTATCTCTATCAAAGTGGGTGACACACTCTACAAAGCTATGCCCATCTTGTGGGAAGCAGTCTCTCAGTGCCTTGTAGTTCAATCAAGGCCACCTCTCCCCGCCACCCCCCCTCACCCTGCGCCACCGCCCCCCATCCCAGTGACTCATAGTGGCCTTCCTGCCCAGCCAAGTCCAGTTGACCTTTCCTCAGCACTTGATGCTCATTTTTGTCTGTCAACTCTCCTCCAACACAGGCTTGTTTGGTTGATTAGCCAGGGCTGAGTCTGGAAAAATAAGAGAGTGGAAAATTCCTCTCTGGCATGCTTCTTCTGGATAGAGGCTACTGGGTATATGACAACATCCAGAAAGGCCGACTGAGCTCCTGGACGTGATCTTGGTTCTTAGTACCGTAGAACCTACAGTCTGCGCTGCTGGGCGCCACACACAGCATCGCCTGTTGAATTTTCCTGGGGCCCCCGAAATATGAGGGATCTTGGTGCGTGTGGCCTCTTCCCCTCTCTCATGCACAGATACTTTGCAAGAAATCCTGCCCTTTGTCTTAAGAAAACTGTACCCTGATCCTCCCAGGAAGGAGCCTTGGTGGCACTGTCGTGAAGCCCACAATGGCTAACTGAAAGGGCAGTTCAAATCTCCCAGTTCTCCCTTGGCAGAAAGGCTGCAGTTCCTGTAAAGAACAGGCCTAGCATAGGCTAGGGGGCAGATTCACCCTGCCCTGTAAGGTCACGGTGAATCAACATTGACTTCGTGGCATGCAATAGGCCCAGATGGCCATGAATGAAGGTGTCCAATTGAAAAGGCAAATTCAGAACAGTAGCATCCATGATGCTTGCCCTTGGTGGTGGTTAGAGTTGATGTCAATTCCTGGATGGAGGTATGGACACAGCCCAATCTACTAACCAGGTGGAAATGACACCTCTTGGGGGGCAGGGGGGTGGGGGATGAGTTTTTGTATGAGAGAGGGACCCTGAGCCTAGCTGAGTGTTTTTACCCCTTCACCGTCTACATCTGGATCCTGCATCTGGTTTGTTGATCTGTCCTCTGCCGATCTCAAGAGCCTTTAATTCTGTACCCACCAGCCTGTGGCCTTCCTGCTTGGTCATCCTGCTGCATACACATCAGCTTCCACAGCTACACGAGCCTGGAAAAGCCTCTGCTTACATCTCACCCATGGACTTGAACTGAACTGCACTTAACTATGTCCACCACTGCGTGAGCCACTTCTTGATATAAATCTGTCTAGACACAGACACATCCAGGCATCATTGGTTTTGTTTCCTAACTGAACATCCCTCTAAATTCACCTCTTCTCCAAAGCTCTCTTCTTCGCAACTGCTTCCACTGCTTGACTTGGATGCTCACGTCAATTCCAACCCAGGGCAAAGACCAAACCATTTTGCTGAAAGAGAAGGGATAAGAGAAGAGAAATGGAGTCCACACAGAAACAGGATCAGACGACTTGGAGTACAAGATCAGGGGGTTCTTTTTAAATCATTTTATTAGGGGCTTATACAACTCAACACAATCCATACATACATCAATTGTGTAAAGCGCATTTGCACATTCATTGCCCTCATCATTCTCAAAACATTTCCTCTCCACCTAAGCCCCTGGCATCAGGTCCCCATTTCTCCCCTTCCTCCTCACTCCCCCCTCCCTCATGAGCCCTTGATAATTTATAAATTGTTATTTTGTCATATCTTGCCCTGTCCGACGTCTCCCTTCACCCACTTTTCGGTATCCATCCCCCAGGGAGGACGTCACATATAGTTCCTTTTAATCGGTTCCCTCTTTCCTACCCACTCTCCCTCTACCCTCCCAGTATCGCCACTCACACCACTGGTCCTGTAGGGATCATCCGCCCTGGATTCCCTGTATTTCCAGTACCCATCTGTACCAGTGTACATCCTCTGGTCTAGCCAGACTTGCAAGGTAGAATTTGTGTCATGATAGTGGGAGTAGGGAGGAAACATTTAGGAACTAGAGGAAAGTTGTATTTCTCATCATTGTTACATCACACCCTGACTGGCTCGTCTCCTCCCTGAGACCCCTCTGCAAGGGGATCTCCAGTGGCCTACTACTGGGTTTTGGGTCTCTACTCTGCACTCCGCCCATCATTCACTATGGTAAGATTTTTTGTTCTGATGATGCCTTATACCTGATTCCCTTCGACACCTCGTGGTTGCATAGGCTGGGGTGCTTCTTCCATGTGGGCTTTGTTGCTTCTGAGTTTGATGGCCGCTTGTTTACCTTCAAGACTTTAAGACCCCAGACGCTATACTTTTTGATAGCCGGGCACCATCAGCTTTCTTCGCCACATTTGCTTATGCACCCATTTGTCTTCAGTGATCTGTTCGACAAGACATGATCACACAGGCTGATATGTTCTTCCATGTGGGCTTTGTTTCTTCTGAGCTAGATGGCCGCTTCTTTACCTTCAAGCTTTTAAGACCCCAGATGCTATATCTTTTGATAACCGGGCACCATCAGCTTTCTTCACCACATTTGCTTATTCACCTGCTTTGATCAGGGGGTTCTTGTCTGCTTCATGCTTTATTTATCCTTCACTCCCCAAGTCCACCCCAAACTCAACCAAACTCACTGCCACCCATGCCATGCTGACTCATCGCACCCCCTCTAGCCCTTGCTCCTCCTTTTTTCCCCTTCCTTCTGTTTGTTTTGCCATTAAGCATTATTGTCTTCCTTCCCCTCCCCAACCACTGGCACCACCACTCCAGTTGGTATCATTCTGGTACCATAGGCCAGGGTACAGCTGCCCCTGTGAGTTTCTGAGACTATAACTCTTTATGAGAGTAGAAAGCTTACCCTCAGAGAGGCTAGTGGTTTTGAACTGGTGACTGTATAGTTAGTAACCGAACCCATAACCACGAACAAGCAGGTCTCCTTTCCATGGCCACAGAGGGCAGAGAACATGTTTTATCCTGATGCAGGTTCAAGAGACTGGACTTCAAATGAGACATGTATGCACTTTCACGCTTGACTGAGACCTGCTTCACTGGACCCTATTCCTATTTCAGGAGCTTGCTTTTGTATGCTATGGGCTGCTTGTCCTACAGGTTGCTTATTCTCTGCAGTGGAATAGGACAAGGGTGGGGATGTGGGAGCATCACAGTTTCCCTCGATGCATATGGGCTGAGGGAGGACCATTGAACCACTCTCGCCTATTTGCAGTACCTGTATCTACTGCTGCATTTGATGGGTCCACGTCATCCCTGAGCTTCAGTCCTAGGGAGGCCTGGGGACCACAGTTCAGCATCCTGATGGGCCTGTGCTCATCGCATCCCCTCTAGCCCTTGCTCTGCCATCCCCTCCCCCTGTCCTTCTGTTTATTTTGTCATCAAGCATTATTGTCTTCCTTCCCCTCCCCAACTACTGGTACCACCACTCCAGTTGGTCTCATTCTGAGGAATGGAAATATTTAGAAGTGGCTCAAGCGGGCACTGGACTTTTTAAAATTCAATCTATCGATACTGTGTGTCCAGTCTGCAGGCCTCTTCTCAACCCAGACTGAACTCTGGGCCTGTCAGAGTCTGGAGGAAGCACTGTGGTTTTCAGGCTTTGGGTGAAGGCTAGCACCCACTCCCAATGAAAGGCTTCCATACTTTAAAATTGCACCCCACAGGAAAGAAGACATTTCTATTGTCACTCCGTCCGGGGGGGTGGACAACATGCTTGGTAAAGTAGAGGGGTGTGAAAAAGAGGAAAACCCCCAAGGAGATGGATCGACAACGTGGCTACTGCAGTGAGAGCAAGCACAGGAACAATTGTGAGGATGGCATAGGCCTGAGCAGTGTTTTGTTCAGTTGTGTATAAGGTTGCTGTGGACTAGAGCCAACTCAATGATACTTAACAACAAGAAATGCACACATATGATCCACCTAAAGGTAGGTGGTTCAAATACACCCAGCAGGTACCTTGGAAAAAAGGTCTGGCAATTTGCTTCCATAAATATTATAGCCAAGAAAATCCTATAGAGTCATTTTATTCTGCATGCGTCGGGTGGTCATGAGTTGGAATAGACTTGATGGCAATTAAATACACACATGCATAATTTAATATATATTTAAATTATTTTAATCCTCTCTCTATGTATCCATTCTCTCTCTCTACATATCTAAGAGGGAGAGAATGAAACAATATACATTCAGAGTGAAAATTATTATTTTCTGTTTTGTTTATTCTATCCCATTTTATTCTGTTTTAATTTTTTTTAATACTGTCCACTGTCCCCTAATTTGTCTTAATGACAAACTCAAGGTTTTCCAGTGAAATTTTGTGTTAGATTGGGTTGACTAGAGAAATTCACTGACACTCATAAATGTGCAAGGGTGAATTTTATATCAAGAAGTAATTATGCATCAATAACCACCCAGGCCAGATCATGTCCATAAATTCAATATTAGCCCACCTGTCTGATATTAGCCCATGAATTTCTTTTCAGACTCCCGCAGTACATGCAATGATGCTGAATGTAGGAAGACCCCAGGCTGGTGGGTGGAAAGTCTTGGGCATGCAATGGTAGTGGACGCATCTCCAGGGCTTTGGCTGCCATCAGCATGGCTCCAGGTGGTGTGTCAACAGGAATCTGTAGCAGACAGAGAGTGTCCACCTCCAGGGAGAAAGAGAGGATGTTCCCAGAATCCTCATGATTGGGCCACGCCCACAAGGAGACATCTTCAGGCTGACTTGACAGGCGAGACTCCGCCCCTTCATTCTTTTATCAAGTTGACATGAAATTGTGTAACGACCACACATTTGGAAAACACAGCTCCAGCTTCACCTACTGGATCATGTGATTTGCTTTCGCCAATCAAGTGATCATGTGGCTTTAAGTTCTTCTGACAATTGTTCCAGTCCAAAGCTTAAAGTGAACCTGAGATCCTACCCATGGCAAAGAGCGTTCTCGAGAAGAAAAGAGCGCTCCGCGAGTGAAGAATCTTGAAGGAGAGGAAAGCATTTCCTTTTGGGGGACCAGGAATGTCCGCTCTTTCACTTGGCAAAAAAGACTTCTCAGAAGTCAGCCGACGGTGCCAACGTGCCCTCTAGCGGCGGCTTGGGAATCGTCATCTCACCGGCTCACACTCCTGCTTCCTCACCTGTGGAGGCTGGGAGACTGGGACCCTCCAACGCCGGAGCTGTTCTCCAGGGGCAGGCAGGCAGGCAGCAGAGCCATCCTCGCAGTGTGCGTGCGGTGGTCGCCAACATATGTGCAAATTGGGCAGGGACTACGGAAGACCGAGAAGAATCGATGTATTTGAATTGTGGTGCTGGAGAAGAATATTGAAAGTACCACGACCTGCCCAAGGAACAAATCAATCTGTCATGGAAGATTACGGCGAGTGCTCCTTCGAGGCATGGATGGTGAGACAACATACTTAGGACATAGTGTCCGGAGACACCAGTCCCTGGAGAAGGACATCATGCGTGGCAGAGCGGCAGCAAACAAGGGGAAGGGCCTCAAGGAGATGGATCGACCGTGGCTGCAACCGTGAGATCAAGTATAGGAACGGGTGGGGATGGCGCCGGCCGGCAGCAGTTCTCTCTATCGTGCATCATATCGGCATGGGTCGCGACCGACCTCACAACAAGGCATCCTGCTTCTTCTTAGGCTGTGGGAAATGTTGAGAAGGCGGCATCTTCGAAAGTTGTCCCTCTGTTGCTGCCCCTGGGGCTTCCAAGATCGCAGAACGTAGCCAGGAGGCCTGAGTTTGGACTGAGCATGAGCGGGCACCCCTTCTTTTTCGCATCAAGAGAGAACCCTGGGCATCGCGGTTTCAACTTCAACTCCAAGTCCACCCCTTACTGAGAACATTCGCTAAACTGCTGTTCACTTCACCCCTCAGGCCAGTCCTTGAAGTGCTGATTCACGTTTCTTCAACCGTAAGGGTAACTTATTTGCAAAATACTCGTCACCTACCGACATCTGAATAAACATTTACTCAGTATTATTTTATTATAATACCAAGTATAATCATTACAATGATTACTATGGCTATTATTTTGCATGCGTTACTTGCATGGCTGCATTAATGGGGGTCATTTTGACGGGAGACCATAACTGAGTATTGACAATATGTCATGTTCTTCTTTGCATGGACTAATTCCTTACAAGGTCTTTAAGAGATCTGGCTTTGCAGGAGACGGAAGGGAGGCCTGGAATCACATTTGAGGAGGCTTGGGGAAGGTGCCCTGGTGGTCCGCGGGGGTAGGGATCAGACTATGAGCTCCACACTGCAGATCCGGCAGATGCTCCCTGGTCCCACGAAGAGTTACAGTCGGAGAAACCCTGGATGAGATCTCGGCTTTGGAATTGACTCAATAGTATTGACTCAATAGTTGGTTCTTTGAGTTAGAGAATTTGGGTTGAAACTCTCTAATACAGTGTTCCATAGGTAGATAGATGTTCACTTGATAGGACAATTATAAGAATTAAATGCTATACGTTAAAAAAACCTCAAAGTTTAGACAAAAATGTTTCTTAATATGACTATCAATATGACCCTCTGCAATATGACCCAATATGTCACCATATGTAAATAAATGAACATATATAATGGCTTCCCTTTAAGAAAGTTTCTATTATATTAAGAAAATATGTATAAGCTCATGAATGTAGAAAATGATTACCTTCTTGCCTTTTTAAACAGAACAATATATTTCGTAAAGGGCTCCTGGAAAGAGTGACTCTCAAGCAAATTTCATCTGAACTAATAAAAGGACACAAGACTAAAAAGCTATTAGAAAAGATAGAGGATGGTAGACGGAATCACCGCCAAAGGGGAAGAAAGAGTGATGTCTTCTATCACCTATGGGTGATAGGTCCCACATCCCTATGCAAAGGGAAAAATTGTCGAATGTACTGGAAAACATGTGTCAGGAAGTATGACATCCTCCATGCTTACTAGAAAAAGGGCCAACGGCTTTGAGCAGGGTATTTAGAAAATCGTGACTTACTCACATAAGTGCTTATTCAACGGAAAAAAGTATAAACATCACAAGTCATCTAGCAGCGTGACCAGTTCAGTTGTTCCTGGGAACGCGGTGAGTTAGAAATGGCTTGAAGGCACCTAGCAGGGTAGCAGCAGCACCACCACCACCGAGTCAGGCTCTACACCAACCTCTTATAGCACCTCATTTAATACTCTCTTTTTTCATATATATATATATGAATGGATATATATATATCCATTTTAAAAATGAAGAAATTAATGGTGCAAGAGCTTAGGTAACTTAAGAAATGGTCCAAGGGGATCTTATCACTGATTGGCTGGGTCAGGATCGTGGAACCTGACAATATGAGTTTATAAGTAGGTTCATGTTAACATGGGTGTGTTTCTGAAAGAGTCCTAATATTTTAGAGGTCATAGATGGAAGGTTTTACAAATGAAATGTTCTGATGTCTGAGATGTACTTTCAAATAATTCAATCAGGGCAGAGGCAGAGACTTTTTTTTGTAGAGTCTTCAAAATTTCTTGGGGGAAAAAAAAGGCTAATGAAAAATATTAAGGGAAAATGTTAACAATAAGACTGTAGGGGAAAGGAGCAGTTAGTCTGGAGAGCAGAATGAAGCTAAAGAGGGCTAGGTTTTTTTTTCCCCACTTTCAAAACATAAACAACTTTTTCTTTTCCCTTTCTTTTCTCATTTAAAATAATTCACAAAATCACAAAGTTGAAGGAATATCTATTTTCCTTTGGGTATTGGTATGGATATTTAAATATATCTGATCTTGGAATATAAAAATGGTCCCTCTGATTTATATACAGCAGAACCCTGGTAATCGACTGCATTAGTACTTGACATAATCAAATTTCAACAAGAAATGTCGAGAACATTTTGCATCGGAGCTCAAACAAAACATCAGAATCCGACCCACCACAAGTGATTTTTGTGAACAAAAGCAGTTCATGTTTCGGTCTCTCGCTGTTAGTTGGCGTTGCTAGTATGCGTTGTTTAAACCTTTTGTGGCTGTGTTCCAAGCGTTTTGCTATAATTTTCTTAGTTTTTGTGGCTTTTTGTACTGTTTTTAGACCAAAAAACCTCCAAAAAACCATAGGTCCCAAGAAAGAGCTTCTTGAAAAGAATCATCATGATAAGGAACTGATGAACTGTATTATCGCTATTGTTGATGATAATTTAGTAAACCCTTTTAGAAAATAGCTAAGGAAATGCCAAACTACGGATCACATTAGACAATTAGACAGATTTTCTTGTTAGAGAAAGCCAGCCAGTTCCTAGTGAAGAAATGCAAAAAAAAAAAAGGGGGGGGGGGAGAACCTCCTGAAAAGCAGCTATCAGTTGATTTTACGGAAGGGGAGTCCCCTTCGAAACATTGACTCTCTCCATCCCTCCTCTCCATCTCCGGGCCCACAGATCCAGATCCTCATCAATATCAAGGCATGGACCATACTATAGTTGTTGAACACTTTTTTAATGTTGTGTTTCTTATTTAATTTATATGATTTAAGTCTGAACTTATTTATTTTGAAATTTCTGTGTAATGTTTTGTATACAATGGCAAGTTTAGGGTAAACACTTGGTGGTTGAGAATGGATTAATCCATTTTCAGTTATTTCTTATGGGAAAAATTGATTTGGAACTTAACTGCGTCACATCTCAATGCTCCTTCTAGAAGGGAGTAGCGTCAAGGTCTGGGGTACTACTGTCTACATAAAATAGTCATCTAGCAATATGCCAATGTAGTGTGGTCATCATCGCAAATCACGCGACATAGACGCACATCATTTGTAGTGGTTGCATACATTCCTTTATGAGTCATAAGGCAATCCACTTAGTTACACCTTGATGTACTGACCGTTAGGTCGCTTCTAGTTTGTTGCTTTGAGAAACACATAGCCTCAGACATCCTGCCTTGGATAAATTACTGAAAGTAGAACTTCCAGGTTAGGACATTGGATGCCTGCTTCCAAATCCCCTTGGAGAAAACTTGCACCAATCTGCGACTCTGTCATCCATATTGGCTTCACGTTCATGAAAGTGACATGTTCCAGGGTGACCAGGAAAGAATTGGGGGCTGATGTTTCTGTTTTGATAGTGATAGGGAGAAATGTCTTGCTTTATGTTCTTGTTTGAGTTTCAAAAATGATCAAGTGACGCAGAAGGGAGATGGAATGTTTTCATCTCGAAAGACCTAGGGATGCAGCTCTTGGACACAGTAAGCAAGGTAAACGCAGGCTTGCTTGGTCTTCCTTACTAATCTGTTCAGTACAAATTAGCAAGTAAGCCCACCTTTAACTGACTGACTTCCAAAGGTGTCCCTGTCAGGGATGGGACATTTGAAACGAGGCTTTGATCTTGTAGCGGTGTTGAGAGTTGGGAGAGCTGTGGAGCTGGGAGAGAGGCAGATGGTAGCTATCTCTAGGAAGCAGAGTCTTTGGTGTGAAAATAGCATGAAATTGTCCACGACAGATGAACAAATAAGCACTCCACCCGGGGAGCAGGGTGAGGTTACATAATTATCATATGGGATCCCATGTCTTGCCTGTTTATCAGGTTTTACATGATCTGCAGCTGGTGACTCATGACAAGGCATGTTCTCAGTCACACTTACTCATGGTCTTCAGGACACTCCTGTGGATTAGTGCTGTGTGGCTGCTTTCATCCAGCTGGATGAATCATAAGACACGTCAGTGGCCATAACATGGGGGTGAGGAGGGAAGCCCAAGGTTCCAAACAGAAAAGGAGAAACACCTACCTTTTCCCAGTCATCACTCTGGTAACGCATGCTCCTTAAACGACACAGCAACACAAACGCGGTGGACACTCTTAGTCGTTCCCCACGTCAACCATAGAAGGCCAACACCTACTGTATCTGGCGGGAGCCCCAGTGGCGTAGTGGTTATGAGTTGGACTGTGATCCACATGACTGGCAGTTTGAAACCACTGGCAGCTCCAAGAGGAAATGTCTGGGCTTTCTATTCCCATAAACTCGGAAACCCAGAGGGACTCACTATGAGTCAGCATTGACTAGAAGCCAATGAGCTTGAGTTGGGTTTTGTATTGGTGGCCCTCTGTGGAAGATTTAATTGGAGGACGTAAAGAGAGTGGAGGGCCTGCGCTTGAGTTCAGGAAATGTAAATATAAAGATTCCTCTCTGTAAAGAGGTTGAGATCCCTTACAACGAAGAACGTTTGGGATTTCAGGGTGTTTCTGATCTTGCTTTGATATCATCCTCTGGAGAACTTTCTAAAACATGCTTTGGACTTAGTAAGGTTCTCCATATGTACTGGTTATCCTACCCAAGCGAACTCTACTGGGGGAGGGGAAAGGTGGGTGGTCCCAGACAACTTACTCCTGGCCCTCAGGCTTGAATGTCTGTTCCCACCTCAGTTTCCCAACTTTTCTATTTCAGGTAAAAACCGTTGCCTCTCTGAGTCCCGCACACCTTTTCCGACTGTTGCTAGGTCACATTGAGTCCGCTCTGGCTCAGCGTGATGTCCTCTGAGTAACAGAGCAAAACCCGTGTGCACCATTGTTCTTATGTTTGAACCCACTGCGGCAGCCACTGGGTCAGTCCATCTCACCAAAGGCTTCCCTCTCTGCTTTACAAAACATCTCCTTCTCCAGGGGCAGGTCTCTCCTGACAACATGTGCAAATGATGTGAACCCAAGTCCCGTGCTTTCCGCAAAGGCACATTCTGCCCTTGATGTTCTTCCAAGACAGATGTGCTGATTCTGTGGGCAGTCCCTGGAACTTTCAATAGTCTTCCCCAGCACCGCACTTCAAATGCCTCCCTTCTTCTTTGGTCTTCCTTATTTAATGTCCAACTTTCACATGCACATGAGGCCATTGAAAATACCATGGCTTAGGTCAGGCGCACCTCACTCCTCCAAATAATGTGCTTGCCTTTCAAAATTGTAGAGAGTCCTTGTGCAGAAGATTTACCCAATTCAATGGTCAAAGGAATGAGTAACCAGATAGAGTCCGTTTTATTCTGTGTGAAAACAAAGTGTCCCTTTCTCTCACCTCTGACAATAGCCAGTAAGGCTGAAACCAGCCCTTTCTTGATCCAGCCCAGAAGAGCCCTCAGCAAGCCCTGGCCCCTCAGCGGCCCTCAGTAGGAGTCTGCTGAAAGAAGGAATGGATGACTGAATGAAGACTGTGAATATAGGGGTGCGATAGGTGCTTTTCAACTTGGCTAGGCCACGCTTCTCGCATGGTGTGAGCTAAAATAATGTAATCAACTTCATGATGGGATCTTCTG
Organism: Echinops telfairi; assembly: GCF_000313985.2. NCBI lineage: Eukaryota > Metazoa > Chordata > Mammalia > Afrosoricida > Tenrecidae > Echinops > Echinops telfairi. The sequence continues at coordinate 22,578,613 of NW_022111368.1, read as the reverse complement.
CTAGCAGCCCAGAATAAGGCGGTGCACTGCGCTCTAATCTGGTCACAGGCTTGCTACAATTGATGTTTCATCGAGAGAGTGGCTGCTCTTCATATAGGTGGACACTACAGGGAAGATGGCTCATTTCTTCTTGCTGATCCAGATGTAGCATCTGACTTGGGGGCCATATGGTCTGCCGCTGACCTTTCCCGCTTTGCCGCCAAGAGTCTGACTCGCTGACCTGGGATTCATCTACCTCTGCACTAGCCTGGGATCTTCCTACTTCCAGGCTCATCTTCCTGCTTCCGGTTCCTTGGGCTTGGCAGCTGAGTGAGTCAATAAAACCTTTGACTCATGGAATTGAAAGTCACATCTGACCCACAGACTTGAACTAGGCTGGGCTCAGCCATTTCTACAACGGTGTGAGTTGCTTTCTTGATCTAATATTCTTTCTTTTGCATCACTCACTGGTTTTGTTTCTGTAGAAGCAAACTCAGCCAAACACAAGAGGTGACAGTGTGATTGCCTCAGAGTCTTTCCTCTGCTCATTTCCCCCTCCCCTGTCCAAATTTGATTTGGAAATCACATCATGTCTTCCAAGCAAAGTAAACACATTACTACTTGAATGTATTCCCATAGTCTGAGTTTGGGGGGTTGAAGGTCAATAGTACACAGGGGGAAGTGTCTGCCCAGTTGCTGCAACACCTGATCTGTCTTCAGTCCTATGCCTCGTGTAGCATCCATGAGTGTGTGTGCAGCCTGGCGGGGGCAGAGGCTCCTCCTGGGACCGTGTTTGTCCCACATCTCAAAGGTGTGATTTGAGCAAGGTATTTTGAAGGGTATGCTGTATCTGGGTTCCTGGAAAGCCCACATCTGGTGAAATGGTGGCCAGGGACATTACAGGATCCATGTCTCACCCCTGCTGCTCCTTCTCCTCTGGTCTCATGTTTTAAACTCAAGGAAAAGACTCGTCCTAGAGACATTTCAGCAAGGGATGGGAGAGCACGATGGGTTCCATCAGCAATGCCAGGAAAAATGCCTCCACATGGTCTTTCCTAAGTTTCTTCTCTTCTACCACTCACTCACTCTGCAAATGAGACTCCTCTGTGGATCAACAATGGCAAACACAGAGCAGTCTCTGCCTCCAGGGCTCACAACCTCTAGTAGAGGGATGGACTAGCACCAAGGGAGGGGTGTACTGATGGGAGCAGAGGAAATCTAGAGCAAAAGAACCGAGATATCAGGAAATTATAGAAGAGGAAATAATTTGATCTGAAATAGATAGGTAGTTCATGATGGTTTCAAATGGCTAAGACACTCACTTGCAAGCTGAAAGGCTGGCTGTTTGAGTTCACCCAGTGGCACCTTGGAAGGAAGGTTGGATACATCGGTCACAGAAAACCGATGAAGCACAGTTCTACTCTGACGCATATCCTGATACCCATATGTGGAATGGACTTGATGGCAAATCCTACGGGATATATTTTATACGGTAATCTAGCAAATCCCTGAGGGGTGTGCTCACAATTCTTATTCATTATCCAAATGGGACTGCTATATGTGAGTATGCCCAAGTCAAACAGCTGCTTTGTTGTGATGGAGAGGCCCCAGATTGTGGGCCCCACTATGGTCAGAGCAGAGTCTAGGGAAGAGCTGCCACCTGGAGTGGGTGGGTTTGAATGAAATCCAAAGGCAAATGCAGAAGTGTTGAAAATGTCTTGCCTTTAACGAAACACCATGAGGGAAGGAGGGCCTGGGACTCCAGGCTTGCGGCACAGCTAAGCCCATTGGCACAACGTTCTTCACAAAGACCATGTTCCAAGCCCTCCTTTGGTGAGCAGTCACTGGAGACTGGAGGCTAGACGTGGCCTTCTTTTTTCAAAAGTTTGTAAGTCATTCCACTAGGGGCTCTTCTAGGTCTTACAACAATCCCCACATCAATTGTAGCAAGCACATTTGAACATGTATGACCATCATCGGTTCCTCTTTTTCCCTCCCACCCTCGTGAACCTTTGAAAAAGTATAAATTATTATTATTTTCATATTTTACACTGTCAGCTGTCTCCCTTCACCCATGTTTCTGTTGTTCATCCCCCCTGGGGTGGGGGTTACATGTCGATCTTTGCTATCAGTTCCCCTTTCTCCTTCCATCTTCCCTCTACCCTCATGGCATCGCTACTCTCACTATTGCTCCTGAGGGGTTTATCTGTCCTGGATTCCGTATGTTGAGAACTCTTACCTGTACCAATGTACATGCTCTGGTATAGCTGGATTTGTGAGGTAGACCTGTGGTCATGATAGTGGGAGACAGGAAGCATTACAGAACTAGAGCAGTGGTTCTCAACTTGTGCATCACAACCCCTTTGGGGGTTGAATGACTCACAGGGGTCGCCTAAGACCATTGGAAAACACATATTTCTGATGGTCTTAGGAACCGAGACACCGCTCCTCTGTCCATTTCCAAGCGGATGCGCCCACATGCAGATTTGCCCACATACAAGTACCGGGCGTGAAGACTGTTACCCATGCTTCAAGACAAAATTTCATTTATTTGTAATTAGAAATCAATATTTCACAATATAGAATTACATATTGTTTTCATCATTAATCACTAAGCTTTAATTATGTTGGCTTTGTAACAATGAAAATACATCCCACATATCAGATATTTACAATAAAATTCATAACAGTAGCAAAATTATAGTTATGAAGTAGCAGCAGGAGTAATTTTGTGATTGGGGGTCACCACAACATGAGGAACTGTGTTAAAGGGTCGCGGCATTAGGGAGGTTGAGAACTGCTGAACTAGAGGAATGTTGTGTGTTTCCTCGCTGCTATACTGTACTCTGGCTGGCTTGTCCCTTCCTTGTGACCCTTCTGTGAGGAGTTGTCCAATTGTCTACAGAGGGGTTTTGGGTCTCCACTCTGACCCCCATCATTTACATTGATATATTTGTTTGTTTGGGGTCTTCTGATGCCTGATACCTGAGCCTGTCAGTTTTTTCATGCCTAATCCCTCCAGAGCTAACTGGCTTCTTCTTGGTTTTTCCTTAGTCTGGAAGCTTGGCTAAAACCTGTTCACCTTGGTTGAACCAGCTGGTGTTTATAATATTGGTGTCATAGTTTCCACTATCACAGCAACCAATATGCCACCATAGTACAACAAATTAATGACAAGTGGTGGAAAGAACTAATGGAACCTGTGAATCACAACTTCCACCACCCCGAGGCTGGAGGAACTAGATAGTGGCCAGCTCCCAACTGCTCCGATTGAACCCATGGAAGATTCTGTACAGAATGGGAGACAAAACTAGGTCAAAACTCAAAACCATGAAAAAGTTCAGACCTCTGTGACTATGGGCCTCCAAGACCCTTCAGTTGTGGAACTGATGCACTTCTTACAGATACGCAGCCGACAAGCCTACAATGGGAACAGTCACACTTCTGAGAAATTCTTCAGAATAATTCTGCACAAGTTCAAAGGGGGCAGCATGTGCCCTAGAAAGCAGGACAGGTCAGGGAAGGAAGAATGACTGGACCTGGGGAACCCGGTTTCATTGAAGGAACGGCAACTAACAGCAGGAAACAAAATGTGCAAACATTACTGAATGGAAACGAATTTGCCCTATAAACTTTCACCCAAATCACAATCAAGAACATGAAATTGGGTGAAGAGAGACATTGGTCGGTGTAAGACATGAAAAAAAATCTTAATTTTCAAGGGTTCACCAGGGAGGGTGGGAAAAATAGCGAGAAGCCGATAGCAAGGGCTGAAGTAGAAAGAAAAGGTTTTGAAAATGATGATGGCAACAAATGTACAAATGTGCTTGATGCAATGGATGGGGGTATGGATTGGGATAAGAGTTGGAGGAGCCCCCAATAAAATGATTTTAAAAAACTCAAAAAACGAAAACATGAAATTGAATCTAAGGCCCAAACCCCACAGCATCAATGTCTTCTCTTGGGAGTCATTTTGGAGTTTGCTGAATAAATCATTTAGGGTGACATTTCCTTTAGTACTCATGAGACATTGTTATGCAGATGGAATCAGCTGACTGTGAACACAGAAAGCATGTTAGGTGGGGGTGCCTTTGTGGCCTGCCCCAGAAGTGGCCATGATGTAAGTGGCAGGGAAGAGGCCTGCCTGACTGGTGTTGGAGGGATCTGGAAGATAGGTTTTTCCTCCAGTAAAGTACCCCCTCCTACGCACCGCCCACCCAAATACCAGCCAGCCATGAGCAGAGCCCTTCCCAGCCTGTTGCCATTTCCTCAGTCAATCCTACTCAGGCTTCTTACATTTTTTAATCTCCTAGTCTAACCTCAAGAACAAGAATGTGACTTTAAACCCCCCAGTGATCTCTTGTTACAGAACTGGCCCCCTGTCAACAAGCGGGGATGTCCCAAATTCAAACCCGGTGAAGTTGGAGGCAGACCAAGCATCATCACCATTACTTCCTTTGTCCTGTAAGGGGCAGCCTGGTATCTGTTTTCTTCTATTATTGTACACACTTGCGTCTAAGCCGAGTATTTCAGCATAGTTTTTATGCAGTCTTTGAGGTTAAAATTAGGTGCCTCGGCTGATACCCAGGTCAGCTTATACTCGAGAGTATATATGGTACCTCCTGCAGCCCACCCCACCCCACAACTTCCCAAACAAAATAAAACAAAACCCAACAGAAACCCACATCTAGTACTGATGCTTGGTGGCTGTGATTGTGTCAGAGTAGGACTGTCCTCTGTAGGGTTCTCAAAGGCTGATTGTTCATGATCAGATTGTTAGGTGACTCTTTGGAAATGCCTCCGTGGACTTGGGACTTCCAGCCTTTCCATTCACAGCTGAGATCCGTAGCCCGCTGCACCATTAGAGACATCAGAAAGTTTTCTATTTCTGGAAGGATTCTAAAAAGGAAACTGTGTTAGACTGGGCTGACTAGAGAAACAAATCCAGAGACATTCATATGTGCATAAGAGAGAGAGCTTTATATCAAAGAGGCATTGTATATTAAGAAAACATCCCAGCCCAGTCCAGATCACGTCCATAAGTCCAATATTAGCCCATATGTCTGATATAAGTCTATAATTGCCTCTTCAGACTCACCCAACACATGCAACGATTTTGAATTCAGGAAGATCACAGGCCCGTGGGTGGAAAGTCTTGTGGATCTAGTGGTGGTGGAAGCATCTCAGCGCTAGCATGGGTCGTCACGTGGCTTCTCCAGCTCCAGCACTCTGGCTGGGATCAGCATGGCTCCATGTCTTGTCACCAGGAAGACGAAGCAGAGAGAGTGTGTGTCCTGCCTCCAGGGAAGAAGACAGGAGTGCCTAGAATCCTCAGGTGAAGGCCATGCCTACACAGAGGCCTCATGGGCTATGACCCAGTTGATAGATTAGACTCTACCACTTCACTCAAATTGACAGATTATGTAACAGCCACAGAAACATAGCCTCAATTTGACAGAAAACAATACTACATGTACTCTGATACAGCTAAATTGATTCTTATTTGAAATGCATCAATTCTTCTTTGATTTGGTTGCATTAGGTTACGTTTTCATTTTTTTAATTTCATCAGTGCGTTTGAACGGCGGGGCTGGAGAAGAATGTTGAAGTAGCATGACCTGCTAAAAGGACACACCAATCTGACTCGGAAGGAGTACGGCCAGAACGCTCCTCAGAGGCAAGGATGGTGAGACTTCATCTCACAGACTTTAGTTATGGTATCAGGCGAGACCAGTCCCTGCAAAAAGACATCACGCCTGGTAAAGGACAGGGGCGGTGGGAACGAGAAGGCCCTCAATGAGCTGGATCGACCCTAGCCGGAACCATGGGCTCAAGCATGAGAACAAGTGCGAAGCCGGTGCCAGACGAGGCAGTGGTCCTTTTTTGGAACTGACTCAGCGGCTCCCGAAACAACAAAGCAACCCCAAACTGACAGCACTCGTGTGCTCTGTCTCACCCCCTTCGTGCCTCAGAACAGGAACACGATCCATCCAAGACAAAACCGCATCGTGTCAGCTTTCTTACGTGATTGGATGGGCTCATTTTGTGGCAGGCTTCTCTGGAGGTATCATCAAAATAGAGAATGTGTACAATAAAATTGAAATGGCATTTTATCCTCACAACAACACTGTAGAACTGTTGTCTTAGGCCAAAGAGAGAGACATAGGCAGGCAATTCAGTGCAATCCATCCTGGTACAAATAGTAACGATTCCATTAACCCCCTCTCCCCCCTCCCCAATGCCAAGTCCCCTTTCCCATTGAGTCCCTTCAGTACGTAGTACTTCAGGTAGACACTACAATGTTGCAGTCATAATTGGCACCATAAAGAATAATGTGGAGTGTATAGGATGCGACTCTGGTTCCTATTAAAACACCAAAATTCTCTTTTGATTCATGGCATTTCTACTCCTTTTTTCTGTCTGTGGGAGACCAGAGCTGCGGGCCTAGCTGGTGGAGCGCAGGCTGGTCCAGCATGCTGTTATGAATGTATCTTTACTGGCATAGTTCACCATGAATTTGTCGGATTCAAAATGGTCAATACAGTCCTTTTGAGTTCATGAATGCCTGTGTATGTTAGAATGGATTCTCCAGGGAAGCAACACCTTCCTACTGCAGGTGGTGCAGTGAAGAGGTGATAATGAAAGACGTCCTTGTCTCGGCAGAGTGGCAGCCCTCTCTGGAGGTACCCACATTGCTGCTCTGGCTCATGGTCCACGGGCTTCAGGTGGATAGCGACTGATACCTCCGTGCCTTAGCTACACAGTATGATACCTACGCACAGACCTTGACAATGGTGGTCCTGGGAGGGAATCTGTCTGTATTTTCAGGCTAGTCTCCAGGGATGGTCTAAAACCACATATCTGCAATATCTATGCTTCTTTGCTTCAGTTATATTTCCTTCTAAGTTTAGAGCTTCCAGTCTCAACCTCTTACCACGGTCTACTTTCAGGTCTGCATGTACACAGGTGATTCCTCTTCCTTATGTTTTAGAAACCTGGAAGTCTGGTAGCGTGTGCCTTTGTGTGAATAGGAGGGTGCATCCTAGCTTCTAGTTTTTCTTCTTGGTTCTATTTTTCTCTAGCTCCAAGGTACAAGGAATAGTTGAGTACCTCTACTAAGGAATCCAACACCAAACAGGAATTGGAATCGACTTCCTTATCCTTGCTGGCTCACTAGGTTACAGGAGTGCTTCTCTTGGGGTCTCCCTCCTACCAACTCTTGTAATGAAGCACACATTCCAACAGGGGTCTCCACAGATGAGGTGTGATCATGACTTAGAAGAGGTTTAATGGTGAGGGATAGGATCAATTCCTATGGAGTGACACCTTCAGTGAGCTTGTTAGTTGGAGTTGTGTTCTTGTAAGTTACAAGGGTGCTAAACGTTTTGAGAATGATGATGGCAACATATGTACAAATGCGCTGGACGCAATGGGTGGATGTATGAATTGTGATAAGAGCTGTACGAGCCCTCAATAAAATGATCTTTTAAAAAGAAAGAAAAGTTCTGGGAAATGACAGCTGACAGGATTTTCCCACAAACCCTTTGAAATCTCCTTGTACGGTAAATGAAGTAAAATTTCCCTTTGCCTTGGCGCTTAGCTAAAATTCTGGTATAAAAAGAAATTCCCTGAACAAAAGACAGCAAATAGAAGCATAAAATCAAGACTCCCTGCCATTGCGTCAGTTACACCTCATACAAACAGGCAAACTAACTGATCAAGTCATGTAGCAAGCTCAGTTTCACTAGTCATTGAGGAAATGCGTTCAAGTACCAGTTAATGGCTTACATCTGTTAGAGCATGAAATGCCAAGAACTTAGCACTGTTCGTGGCTTAGTGGGCTATTCCTGAGCATACTGTAAATTAGTAAAATCGCCGTGGAAAGCACTGGCCAATGATTAGCACAATTAACAATGCTTCCTAAGTGTATGTGATTAAACAAAAATACATGTGATTAAACAATAAACCTACTGCCATTGAGTACATGGGGACTTGTAGCAACTGCAGGACAGAATAAAGCTGTCCCCGAGGATTTCCAAGACTGTAATCAGCCTCGCCTTTCTCCCTTAGAGTGGCTGGCCCGCTCAAAAGATTCACATTTTTCCCTTTATAAACCGTTTTATTGGGGGCTCTTACAGATCTTATAGCAATCCATACATCCGTTGTATCAAGCTCACTTGTACATATGTTGCCCTCATCATTTTCACAACATTTTCTTTCTACTTCGGGCCTTGGTTTCAGCTCCACTTTTTTCCCTCTCTCACTCATCTGCCACCACTGTGATCCCTTGAGAAATTATAAAGTATTATCATTTTCATATATTACACTGTCCACTGTCTCCCTTTACCCATGTTTCTGCTGGCTGTCCCCCTTGGGGATGGTGGTGGTGGTGTTATATGATCACAAGGATCGGTTCCCTCGTCTTCCCCCTTCTCACTCCACCTTCCCCAACCCTCATGGTATCACTACTCCCATGACTATTACTGAGGGGTTTATCTGTCCCAGATTCATGGGCTGAGAGCTCTTCCCTGTACCAGTGTACATGCTCCGGTCTAGCCAGGTTTGTAAGGTAGAACTGGGGTCAAGATAGGTGGGGAGAGGAACCCTTAAAGAACTAGAGGAATGTTGTGTGTTTCGTTGGGGCTATATTGCACTCTGGTTGATTCGTCCCTTTCTTGTGACTCTTCTGTGATGGGATGTCCAATTGTCTACTGGTGGACTTTGGGGTTTCCACTCCAACCCCACTCGTTGCAGTGGTATGATTGTTTTGAGTCTTCTGATACCTGATAGCTTATCCTGTCAACACCTAGTGATCACACAGGCTGGTGTGCTTCTTCCACGTGGGCTTCGTTGCTTCCCTGCTAGATGGCTGCTTGTTTAACTTCAAGCCTTTAAGACCCCGGATGCTTTATCTTCTAACAGCCAGGCACTATCAACTTTCTCCCCACATTTGGTAAGACACCAATTTTGTCTTCAGCGTTCTCGTGTTGGGAAGGCGAGTGTCACAGAATGCCGGGTTATTAGAACAAAGTGGTCTTGCACTGCAGGAGTACTTGAGTAGAGGACCAATGTCCAGCTGTTTCCTTAATGCTTAACATATAAATATATGTACATAGGCCTATATCCCCATCCTTATATATTAATATATTTACATATGTGCATGCCTATATTTATACCTCTATAAATGTCTTTTGTCTCCAAGTTCTTTCCTATGTTTAGTCAAACTATTTGCTTTGAGGTTAATACCCCAATACATAACCCACCACACCTGGATGCCAGTCCAATGCCCAGCTCCCTGACATCAAGTCAAGTCCAACGCACCCATCCCCCACGTAGGGTTTCTGAAGCTATACATCTTTCCAAGAGCAGAGAGCCTCATCTTTTTCCCCAAGAGCGCCCGGCATGTTAGAATGGTGAACCTTGAGGTTATCCAGCCAGCGCTGAACCAACAAAGTGACCTAAAACCAAACTCACTACCATCTAGTTTGTTTTAACTCATAGCAACCCTGTAGCACCGAGGAAACTGCCCCTTTGGGTTTCTGAGATTGTAAATCTGTATGGGAACAGAAAGCTGCACTTTGCCTTTGCGGAGTGTCTGGTTGGTCCTACAGCTGACTTACAAGTGCTGTTAAATTGGTTCCAATGCACACTAACCCCATGTGACAGCGCAGAACTGCCTTGTAGGGTTTTGTGGGCTGTCACTTTTATGAAGCTGATCCTCCACAGAGCCACTGTGTGGGTTTGAACTGGAACCCTTTCGACCCGTAGGCGAGCACTTAACCCTTGCATCAGGGTGTCTTGTCAGGTGTATAAACTAAAGAAAATCTTGTGTATATGAACAAGAACACATGTAGATGAATGTTTATTAATGCTTTCGTAGAAATGGAAGTTTGGAAGCAGACTAAATATACCCTTAAAGAGTAGAAGAGGTAATCTGAGGGATACCTCCTGAATATACTGTTATGGGTTGCCATCGAATGGACTTGACTCTTGATGGCCCATGTGTTTCAGAGTAGGACTGTACTTCATAACGCTGTCAGTGTCCCCAAGTGGTTCTTCTAAGGTGCCTCTAGTTGATTTGAGCTGTCAGGCTCTCAGCATACAAAGTTTCACAGTAACCTCCTGAGATGTAGTTTGCAGATGTGTAAATGGAATTATTGAGGGTTTAAATAACTTTCCCAAAATGTACAATTCCATTTGAACTTAGAGATAGTTGACTCCAAAATTCAATATGCCGTAATACCCCGGAGTGACTGTTTCCTTCCTACTAGACTTTACCTTGTAGGTTTGTCACAGACTTCTGTCTGGTCATGACCAGAACATTTTCCTAGCCTTTCTTTGATGCCTTTAGGAAATTTCTCTTGCATACAAATGATTTCTGTGGGTCGATGACCCAAGCTTGGTCAACTACAATACAATGTGTCTTGTATGCAGTTTAAAATAGCCACGCTATCTCAAAGAGTGAACTGGAATCCTCCCAAATTATTTTCCAATAAGAAAAGTGGGGAACCATCTCCTCTTCTAGATAATGAGATAGAAGATGTTTGAAACCACCAACCTCTCTGTGGGAGGACGACAAGGCTTTCTACTCCCGGGAAGACTTACAGTCTCCTCAGAGGTGTTATGTTGGTGGAGGTCACCCTCTTGAAGTTGTGTTATATGGTTTTCTGTGGTTTGGTCTATGAAAGCCACGATTGATGAACCTGTAGGGACATCAAGTAGAATAAGGGTTTCTGGGTGGCTGGGTACAGTGCTGGTGTGCGTGTGTGTGTGTGTGTGTGTGTGTGTGTGTGTGTGGTGCTAAAAGGGAGATGATGTCAAGGAGTCCAGAAAACACAAAGTGTTTGGAAATTGTGGTAGCAATTATATAATTCTGCTTGATGCGATTGAACTATGGAGTTATACGATATATGTATTAAGTCTCAATTAATTTTTTTTAGAAAGCAAAGAAAAAAAGAGGTACAGTCTCAGAAACCCACAGGCATGGATTTATCCTATAAGTTTGCTGTGAATTGGAATTGACTCAATGGCAGTGAGTTTATGCTTTGTATGATAAGTGGTGAAGGATGTACTCTTGCTTGAATACACAATCAATGCTCATTGGAGCAGCAGTAAAGAAATAAAAGAGTATATGGCATTGGGCAGATCTGCTGCCCAAGGCCTGCTTGGTGTTGAAGAGCAAGGATGTCACTGAGGGCCAGGGGGCACCTGATCCAAGCCGTGCTCTATTTTCCATGACCTCGAATGCATATTAAAATTGGACATTGAATAAGGAATGTTAACGAAGAATGGAAGCATTTGAATTATGGTACTGTTGAAGAATATTGGAAATATCCAGGACCTCCAAACGAGCAAACACATTTGTCTGGGAAGAAATACAGCCAGGAGGCTTTTGACAAGGAGGACAAGGAGACTTTGTCTTATGGACTTGAAACATGTTACTTGGAGAGTCAACTTCCTGGGAAAGGGCTATCAGGGAGACAGATTGACCCAGTGGCTACAACAAGGGACTCACGCAGAACCACACTTGTGAGGAAGGCACCGGACCCAGCAGAGTCACGTTCTGTATGGCACAGGGAAGCTATGGATCAGGGCCAACCCAAGGGAACCTAACAACATTTTTTCTTTTCAATTTAAAAAAGAGTTAAGGGGATATTTTTAGTTTAGATTGTAAAGATTCTTTTTCAGTGCAAAATTTCGGGTTCATCCAGACTCAACCCAATGTTTCCAGAAACTCTGGATTCCATGAGAATTTGAAACTCTAGTCCATATTTTACCTGCTTCGTTCAGGATTCTCTTATCGAATCTTTGGCACATTGATGGATTTAGAGAAATCCTTATGTGACAGGGTGTCTCCACATTTAATTAAATTGTGGTTACAGTTGTGACGTTGCTTTGTGGCTTATTTTGCTATAATTGTTCTAAGAAGTGTGGAAGGTTTATGAGAATGACTTTATTATGGCCATTCTCAGCTGGAAGAATTTCACCCTTTCCTTTACCTTTTCCTTCAGCCATAGCCATATTAGAATTACCAAAGAATGTTGAGTTTTTGTTTTGTGTGTTAGTCTGGGCACTTTAGAGAAACAAATCCACAGAAACTCATATGTATAAGAGAGAATTTTATATAAAGGGTAAGTGCACATCAAGAAAACTTCCCAACCTAGTGCTGCCCAAGCCCATAAGTCCAACATTAACCCACAGTCCACCACCAATCCACAAAGTCCTCCTCCATCTCACAAAACTGACGTAATGATGTCAACTGCAAGACAAAAGCCGAGTCAGTGAACATGTAAGCATCTCAGTGCTGGCATGGGTCTCCACATGGCTGCTCCAGCACCCAGGGCTGCATTGGGCTAAGTCCATGTGGCTTTTCCTTGGGGATGTCTTGCAGGAAGTGAGCCTTGCCAGCTGAAGCAGGGAACTGGCTAAGGCAGCTGCACCCTGGTCTAATCATCAGAAAGCAAGAGACCCTAGAACCAGAAAGGCGAGGCTCACCAAGTCATTTATCCCTCTACCCTACAACTAACCCCACATGTGTTTATGAGCCAGGTTGGCACAATAAACTTTAACTCTCTGTTTGTTTATGTTGTTTGACTTAACTGCTTCAATGATGATAGATCATGATTTTACTTATTTCTTTTTTTGGTTAGGTCAAGTTAAGTTGGTCCTGACTCATAGTGTACCTATGTACAATGTTGTCAGGTCCTGTGCCATCCACTGATACAGTTACTGTGTCAATCCATAAAACATAAGAGCATGGAAACATATAAAAATATGGAATTGTTCATATCAGCCAGGAAATCCTGATTTGCTTACCACCTCACCATCATTACCACATGCAAATTCAAAAGTAAAAAGACGAATGTGCTTACTCCTAGTTGTTCCTAAAGTAAAGCACAGATTGTTTCACTCTTTTAGCTTATAACTGCTGGGTTCACTAGCAACATTATTTCTTAAAAAATAGGGAAACCAAAAATAATATCAACAAGAAATATTTTAGGGGGAAAATGAGAACTGTGAAGTAGCTCTGTGGAGAAATTCAAAGGGAAACCATTGAAGATCAGGAAGGTCAAAAAAAGGTTTGGATTATGATGCTAATGATAAAGAACAGGCTAGGATTGACATCACATTTTCTAATGAGTATTTTGCACAATAAAACTAGGAAAATTTAATGACAGCCTCTACAGGGCAGTAATCAGCCTTGGAAATTTCAACAGGGGTTCAACTTAAAAGACTTTCAGAAATCTATTTTAAATTTCTTTGTGCCAATTTTTAAAGACATGTTGAAATCTAGCAGAATAACAGGAATATAAACCTCTCTTGAGATTAATAAACTGGTTTGGAATTTAAGATTTAAAACGTGTTGCAAATCTGGAAAAAAATTGAAAAATATGTAGAGCTAATCTTAGCACAAGATAAAAAATATATTCTCCAAAGGAAATAGAGGAAATAACTAGGAGGCAAAGGGCATTTATAGAGGTCTAAATAAAGGCATGTACACATGTAAATATATTTATATATGAGGATGGGGAAATAGATCTATGTGCACATACTTATAGGTTTAGTATTAAGGTAGCAGATGGACATTGGGTCTTCACTCAAGTACTCCCTTAATGCAAGAATACTTTCTTCTATTAAACTGGCATTCCATGATGCTCACCTTCCTGACACAATCACTGAAGACAAAGTGGGTGCATAAACAAATGTGGTGAAGGAAGCTGATGGAGCCTGCCTATCAAAAGATATGGCATCTAGGGTATTAAAGACTTGAAGGTAAATAACAGAAGCAACAAAGCCCACATGGAAGAAGCACACCAGCCTGTGTGATCACGAGGTGCTGAAGGGATCAGTTATCAGTCTTCAAAGAACAAAAAATCAAATCATTGTGAATGAGGGGGAGTGCAGAGTGGGGACCCAAGACCCATCTGTAGGCAATAGGACATCTCCTTACAGAAGGGTCACGGGGAGGGGATGAGCCAGTTAGGGTGCAGTGTTGTAATGATGAAACATACAACTTTCCTATCATGATCCCAGTTCTACCTTACAAATCTGGTTAGACCAGAGAATGTACACTGGTACAGATAGGAATTGGAAGCACAGGGAATCCAGGACAGATGATCCCTTCAGGACCAGTGCTGAGAGTGGCGATTCCAGGGGGTGGGGTGGAAAGGGGGAACTGATTACAAGGATCTACATATAACCTCCTCCCTGGGGGATGGACAGCAGAAAAGTGGGTAAAGGGAGACTTCGGACAGTGTAAGACATGACAAAATAATAATTTGTAAATTATCAAGGGTTCATGAGGGAGGGTGGAGCGGGGAGGGAGGGGAAAAATGAGGAGCTCAAGTAGAAAGCAAATGTTTTGAGAATGATGATGGCAACAAATGTACAAATGTGCTTGGCATAAAGGATGCATGTAGGGATTGTGATAAGAGTTGTACGAGCCCTCAATAAAATGATTTTAAAAAATTCCTCTTCCTTAATGAAATACCATCTTCACTGAAAGTGTGTTCTTTTTCACTAATTATCTTGTGATGCGATGTCGAAGGAGCAATGCACAGGGGCGAAGGCGCTCAGAGCAGGATGGAGATGAGGAAGGGTCAAAGGATGACGTAAATGGCCGTGGTAAGAAGAAAATAGGCCTGGGAATCAGCGGGCAGGGCATGGCACTTCACCACACCAGACTGGAAAACATTCAGAAGGGTCAGCAGACAGAACTGGAACTATTTATAGGTGTTTTTTTCCTCTTTCTCTTTCCCTCCCTTTCCTTTCGGTTTTCTTTTTCTCATGTCTATCCAGATAGGATAGGCAGGATAACTGTCCCCAAGGAGAAAACAATGGGGCTGATGGCTCTGGGGGGACATGGGTGAGGAGGAGGTGGGAGAAAGGGAGGGGGGAGCCAATAAGCCCAGGGACAAGGGAACAAGAGGAGACCTAAAATCAATGGCGAGGAGGATGTAGAATGCCTGATGAGGTTTGATCAAGTGCAGTGTAGCCGAGACAAAGTTCTGAGAGTGGAATGAAGGTCAAATATGATAGTGGGACAGGAGGAAGGTAAAAAAAAATAGAAGAAAGAAGGACGAGGCAAAAGACATTTATAGACGTATAAATATGAACATGGATATATGTAAATACATTAATATATAATGATACGGATATAGGACTATGTACATATATTTAAATGTTAAATATTAAAGTAGCAGACAGGCATTGGGTCTTTACTCAAGTACTTCCTCAATGCCAGAACACTTTGTTCTAATAACCCAGCATTCTGTGATGCTCACCTTCCCAACATGAATACTGAAGTCAAAATGGGTGTATAAGCAAGTGTGATAAAGAAAGCTGGTGGTGCCCTGCTATAAAAAAATATAGCATCTATGGTCTTAAAGGCTTGAAGTTAAAGAAGCAGCCATCTTCCACGGAAGCAACAAAGCCCACATGGAAGAAGCACACCAGCCTATGGGGTAGGATTCATTCATGGTGTGGCCTAAACAGTATAAATTGACAGTGTATGGAAGTTAGACTTCTATATAGACTTCGACTGCTGGATTTGGATCTGCACTTAGTAGCTCTTCTCTTCTATCACCTGCTGATCCTAGGAGCAATTAGGGAACTGCCAACCTTGAATTCATTTGGTCAATTTTGGATTCATTCAGCTTGGCATCCACCAGCCTGTGATCTTCTTGCTTCTGCTCTTCCCCTCATGCAGCTACATGAGTCTGCAGAAGCCTTCAGCTCACCTCTGGTGCATAGATGGGAACCAGACTGGTCTTGCCCCCTGTGTGAGCCATTTCTTGATATAAATCTCTTTCTATATACAAACACATAAAAGCATCGCTGGGTTTGCTTTTCTGAGAAACCTAGCCTAACATATTTAGTATGAAGAGTGGTTCTAGAAAAACAAAATCAGATAAATAAATTTTCAAAATTGATTCTCAAACTTGATTAGGCCTATTACAAACTCACTGTTGTTGAGTCACTGATGACTCCTAGGGCCCCTATGGGACAGGGCAGAACTTCCCCTGTGAGTTTCCAAGGCTGTAACTCT
Organism: Echinops telfairi; assembly: GCF_000313985.2. NCBI lineage: Eukaryota > Metazoa > Chordata > Mammalia > Afrosoricida > Tenrecidae > Echinops > Echinops telfairi. The sequence goes on along the minus strand of NW_022111368.1, from coordinate 22,562,586 downwards.
TTGCAGGAATAGAAAGCCCCCCTTTTTTCCCTCTCAGACAGGCTGATGGTTTTGAATTTTGGACCTTGGGGTTAGTAGCTTAATGGGTAACCACTGCAACACTAGGACTATAGGCACTGAGAACTCCCTCTCAGTATCCATTAGTAGGGATAAGTCTGTCATTACATGTGGAGCTGCTGTTAGATGCCACTAAGTTGCATAACAACACATACACAGCAGAACAAAACACCATCAGATCCTGCTCCATGCTCACAATTATTGTTATGTTTGAGCCCATTGCTGCATCCACTGTGTCAATCCATCTTGTTGAGGGTTTCCTCTTTGTCGATGCCCCTCTATCTTACCAGGCCTGATGTCCTTTCCAGGGAATCGTTCCTCCTGATAACATCTCCTAAGTACATGAGGGGTAGTCTCACCATCTTTGTCTCTAAGGAGCATTCTGGCTGAACTTCTCCAAGGAAGATTTGTTTGTTCTTTTCACAGTTCACGGTACTTTTAATATCCTTTGCCAGTGCCATTATTCACATACATCAATTCTTCTTCAGTTTTCCTTAGTCAACGTCCACCTTTCACATGCCTGTGTGGTAACTGCAAATACCATGGGTTGACTCCTGTGCACCTTAGTCCTCAAAGTGACATCCTTGCTTTTAACACTCGAAAGAGGTCTTGTGAAGCAGATGTTACCCCATGCAATGCATCATTTGATCTTTTCACCGCTGCTTCCATGATCATTGATTGTGGATCCAAGTAAGACAAAATCCTTGACAACTTCAATCTTTTCTTCATTTATTATGCTGTTACGTACTGTTCCAATTGCGAGGATTTTAGGCTTATTTATATTGGGTTATCGTCCATGCCACAGGCTGCAATCCTTGACCTTCATCGGCAAGTGCTTCAAGTCCGCATCTTGAGCAAGCCAGGATGTGCCATCTGCACGCCACAGGTTGTTTATAAGCCTTCCTCCAATCCTGATGGCACATTCTTCTTTATATAATCCATATTCACTGATAATTTGCTCAGCATGCATATTTAATAAGCATGGTGAGGTTACAACCCCAATGTACACCTGTCATGATTATTAAATCATGCAGGATTCCCTTGTTCTGTTTGCACAACTGCCTCTTGATCCATGTACAGATTTCTCATGATCACAATGAAGTGCTCTGGAATTCCTCTTCTTCTCGAGGCTACCCACAGTTTGTTAAGATGCACACAGTCAAATGATTTAGCACAGTCACTAAAACACAAGCAAACATTTTTCTGGTACTCTCAGCTTTCAGTCAACATCTATTTTGACATCAGAAATGATATCCCTTGTTCCATCTCCTTTCTGAATCCAGCCTGAAGTCTGGAAGCTCCCTGTCAATGCATGGCTGCTATTTTTGGGTGATTTTCAGCAAAATATTAATTTTGCTGCACGTGATATTAATATTTTCTATAATTTTCATATTCTGTTTGATGACCTTTCTTTGGAACGAGTACAAATATGGATGTCTTCCAGTCACTTGGTGAGGTAACTGTTTTTCAAATTTTTTCAGCATAAACAAGTGAGTGCTTCCAGTGCTTCTTCAGCTTGTGAAAGCCTCTTATTTAATGTCCTGCCAATTCCTAGAGCCTAGTTGTTTGGCCAGTGCCTTCCTCCTTCAGTACCATTATCTCCTGATCATAAGCTACCTCTAAACATGGTTGAATGTAAACTAGCTCTTTTGGTGCAGTGACTCTGCGTAGTCTTCCATCTTCTTTTGCTGTTTCCCACATTGTTGAATATTTTGCACTTAGAATCTTTTAATATTGTAACTCAAGGCTTGAAATTTTTATTTAGTTCTTTCACATTAAGATGAATTAGTAAAGACAGTGCTATTAATACATGGAGATAGAACGTTAATATCCAAAGCATCACCATGAACAGGTGAAGTGTTGGCGAGAAGTGAGGCTCCGGGTGAGAGTGTATTTGCTTTCTGGCTGAAATTTTGTCAGCACAAGAAGTGTAAGGTGTTCGTTGGTTGGTACTACTTGTCATAGAAAAACTAGTAAGAGAAAGAGATGAACTCAAAGCTTCAGAAGCCTAACTCAAAGGCCAAATATAAAACCTCTGAGCATCTACTGATGCTGTGAATAACGGAATTGATGTGGCTAAAAACAAAACCCAGAATCTGATCACATGAGTAGCTGAGCTACAATGCCAGCTTAATTCTCAAGCTAGAAAGGTATCTGATATTGAAATAAGGGCATTTATTGGAAAGAAATGGGACTCTGAAAGTTGGGATGGAGCCCTATGGACTCATAGTCTGAAAATGGAAACACTGAGCCCCTAGATGGCATTAAGCCACTCCAAGCACCCTCCCTCTGAAGAGATTATTCCACTGTTAGTAAAACTGCTATTCCCCCCACCCATACTTGAGGAAATTAGCACAACTGTGCATGTTGCTATGGCACCTGGAGATGTATCAGGAGCATTTTCGGAGGTAGATGCCTTAGAAGAGATTGCTTCATGCTCCCAGGAAACATCCTCATCACCCATTTTTGCTTCTAGAGTCGACCTATAACTAAACTTAGCTTCACTTAAAGGTGAAGTTCATATGTGATCTAGAAAGAAGTGCCTTATCCTCCTTAAAAAAAGGAGTATAGAGTTTTCTAATATGAACAGACAAAAACCTGAAGACTATGTGTGATAATTGTACAAGAAAACCACATGCAGACCAGTCTGAGTTTATGAATATGGACCCACAAAACACAGACTGCCCTTTCATGTTCAGCTCAAGAGGTTGGAAGAAGATGAGGACACAGCTTTTACCCAAACAGTAAGAAAGACATTTGTGAAGGGAGCCCCAGAATCTCTGAAGTCTCCTGTGATCATTACCGTCTATACTTGAGTATAAGCCGAGGCACCTAATTTTACCACAAAAAACTGGGGGGCTTTTTCAGCATAAAAAATGTGCTGAAGGGCTGGATCAAGGGCAATGTAACTGAGAGGAATGCCTAAAACCCAAATGAAGGCAGAACATGATAGTTGGACCAGAGGAAAGTACAAAGAAACAGAGGAAAGAACTAGGAGGCAAAGGGTAGTCATAGATATGTAAATACAGGCACAAAAAGATGTAAATATATTTATATATGATGAGGGAGAAATATATCTATGTACATATATTTATAGGTTGAGTATTAAGAAAACAGATGGACAGTGGGCCCCTACACAAGTACTCCCTCAACACAAGAACACTGTGTTCTAACAATTCGGCAGTCTGAGATGTTCACCTGCCTGGCATGATCGCTGAAGACAAAAGGTGCACAAGAAAATGTGGTAAAGAAAGCGGATGGTGCTTGCCTACCAAAAGATATAACACCCGAAGTCGCTGAAGACAATGGGTACACAAGCAAGTGTGGTGAAGAAAGCTAATAGTGCCCAGCTACCAAAAGATATAGCACCTGAAGCCTTAAAGACCT
>NW_022111368.1:22557157-22558100 GCF_000313985.2 Echinops telfairi | reverse complement strand
GAGAGTGGAGATATCGGGAGGGTGGACGGAAGGTGAGGGAGAAAGGGGGAACAGATGACAATGTGTACATATGGTCTCCTCCCTGGGGGACGGACAGCAGAGAAGTGGGTGAGGGAGACGTCAGATGGGGTAAGATATGATAAAATAATAATAATTTATAAATTATCAAGGGTTCAGGGGGAGGGGGGAGCGGGGAGGGAGGGGGAAAAACGAGGAGCTGACTGACACCAGGGGCTCAAGTGGAAAGCAGGTGTTGTGAGAATGATGAAGTCAACATATGTATGAATGTGCTGGACACAAATGATGTGTGTACGGATGGTGATGAGTTGTATGAGCCCCTAATGAAATGATTATTTTAAAAAATGTGCTGAAAAAACTTGACTTAAACTTGAGTATGTAGGTATATGATCTCATCTAGACGTGATAGAGGGAATTGCCCTAATTAAAGGAAGATACTTGCTATAATGGGGCTGATTTGACCCCATTGGGGTAGAGACCAAGTGGCAACACAATCAACAGAGATAAAATAGGAGTGGTTCCGGACATGGACAGCAGAGTCAAAGTAGTAAGCACAATAGCCTGACTCCTATGGACCACGGAGCTGACTAGTTAGGAAGAGTGTCCCTAGTGGTGAAATTGATGCAGGGCCTACTAAATATTTACCTGATTTCTACATGCAGAGGCGTTCTAGCTCCGGTGAACAGCAGTCTAATTCTAATCACCAGAGAAAAAGTCACGACTTCTGAATCCATTCCCAGACTTGGGCCAGTTTCCGACCCATAACCCCCTGAATGAAGGGGCGGCTGAGTCCATTTGAGGAAGACTCTAGTCCACCACCAAAGTTCTGAAATGAATTTTTGGAATAGACATAGTAAGAAAGAGGCAGTCTCCATTTGAGACTCAGAACAGATACCATATGCCACTCTTCACTCTCCTGCCCACA
>NW_022111368.1:22551259-22552922 GCF_000313985.2 Echinops telfairi | reverse complement strand
GGCTCTTGGTAAGTACAGGTTGGATCAGAATGCTTGGTGGTAAGATCTCTGAGGAGAAACACAGGGAAACGTGACAGTGGAGTGGTGAGTCACAGGCCAGGGAGGTGCTACGTATAAGCAGAGCTGCCTCTGTAGGACACACCCAGAATATTATGGAAGACGGTGTTCTGTCAAGTGTACTAGGCACCTGAGTCAGGTTTCCACCTTTTTCTTGCTGCCGCTTTGACCCAGAGCCACTACCCGGTCCATTCTCTTATTTGACATCACTCGTTTTTGTCCCCTAGAACCGCTGTAGCTCTTCACTGTATCCCTACCCTTATAGGGGAAGGCATTGTCAGTGATTCAAAGGTAACAGAATTTTTACAAATGAAGGAATCCATATATTCTTTCATCTTCATTTCTTTTATGATATAATAGAAATTTGTCTCATGTAAGGCAACTATTCCCTGCCTGTAAACCCAAATTTAGTTTAGTCTTCAGAATCTTTTTTTTGGAGCTATTCATTTTAAAATAACAAAGAACTATTTCTGAGTCTCTATTTTCTCTTGTGATCACTAAGAATATAACCACATACCTTTATGCTTTTAACCGTGCCTTCCCGATGTGCTTTTAGTTTACTCCATTGCTCTTCGGTGACCATAGCATGTGCCCTGTTAATCATCCATAAACACTCCTTTCCTAAAATGTATAGCCTTGTTCAAAGCCAATATCCCATTCCCAAGTTAGTGATAAGACTACGACTTGCTGTGTAAACTGGCTTGGGGGTGGGAGTCGGGGGAGGGCATCTCTGACCTCCTCTGGTTTCCCTATTACCATAAGGAGGGGTCAGGCATGCCTTCACCCATTGTCCTCCCTTACCCTATTCAGACACCAGCCATTTTCCCCATGACACCATACTTCCATCCCGCGTTCAATAATTCCTTGCAGTGGCAACAGCACAGAACTCACCAACAATACTTATACTCATGCAGGTTTATTAGGGAAGCTAATGGATTACCACAAGCCAGAATCAGGAAACAGTCACGACACAGTCATTGGTCTGTAGCTACACCTCGCCTCAGCCAGCAGCCACATCTCTCTCTGGTCCCCAGCCACATGGTTCTTTGCCCTGACCTCAATGGACTGGTAATAGTACGCCTGACCTATGGCTCTGTATCGCAGTTCCCTGGTGGTAGTGCTGCTCCTCTGTTCTGGCTCACGTTTCCCTGGACCCGGCAGCCTCTGGTCTCAGTCCGGGTCCCTTGCTCTGTCACATGGTCTCTGGCATCTCTGGTCTTGGTCTCCATCACTTCAGACCGTTATCTCCACCATGCTCATCCTGGGATGGTCTGGGATTTCTCTCTGTGTCTGAGGTGGCTCTTCAATACAGAGGAATGGCTTTGATGGGGTGTGGTTTTATCTTTCAGCAGACATCCCTGCAAGGAAACAGTGTGACTTGGTTCACACTTTCTACTAAGGTCAGGACTTCATCCCTGTCAACCCTTCCATTTTTGTAGCACAGAACTCCCACCCAAATGGGATTCTACCCAAAAGCATAGTGTCCAAAATTATTTCACATAAGTCATTATGGCTAGAAGGGCCATATTAATTGACTACATCTCACTTTCATTTAAGAAAAAGAAATTCTTTTAATTTTACTTCTAAATCCTGGCACTCCACACCC
>NW_022111368.1:22548298-22549750 GCF_000313985.2 Echinops telfairi | reverse complement strand
TTGTGAAGATTTTTGGTTTGTGTATATTGAGGTGTAATCCATACTGAAGACTGTAGAATTAGATCTTTATCAGGAAGGGCTTCAAGTCCTCTTCACTTGCCAGCAAGACTGTCATCTACATACTGCAGTTTGTTCATGAGTCTTCCTCCACTTCTAATATTGAATTATTCACATAGTCCAATTTCTTAGATTATTTTCCCAGTATACAAATTGAATAAGTATGATGAAAGGATACAACCCCGGTGTACACCTTTCCAATTTTTAAACCATGCAGCCTAAAATAGTTGTTTTCAACAAAGGAATTGCTATTCGTCTACCCAGCCAGGGGATATTTGGCTCTTCTTATTTCTCAGAAGATGAGATAGAGCATGACTTACGTCAGTGGGTAGATCTGTAATACTGCTGAGTGTTTACACAATGCACAGAAACATCCTCCTCAATACAGAGTTGCATGGCCCTACATGTTGGTTATGCAGGGTAGAGAAAAACCTAACCTAGGAGATAAAGGAAGGGTATTACCTCCAAATAACCTGCTTTTAATTTTTACAGATGTGTCCAGAAAACCATTCTAATTTGCCTGTACTTCGACTTTAGCATCTCTATCCAAGAACTGACTAAGAAAATCTCTTGAATGAAGCTTCCTTGTTTCACCAAACACTGTTGGCTGCTATTACCTTTGGCCTAATTGGACCAACCAACACCTGTCTGTCAATTTGTAATATGGTAGTATAGTACTGGAAGCTGTGCCACCAATATTTCAAATACTAGTGGCGCTAGCAGGGCCATCCATGGTGAACATATTTCAGTGGAACTTCCAAGAAACAGACTATAATGAAGGAATAAGCTATAAACTTCTGAGGGATTAAATGACAACAGTGAAAGACCAAACTCACTGCCATTGAGTTGATGCTGATTCATACTGACCACATAGGACAGCGTTGAGCTACTGCCTGGTGAATTTCTGGGCCAGTACCTGTTGATAGGAGTCGAAAGCCCCACTTGTCTCCCAAAGAGTGACTGGTAGCTTTTAACTGCTGACCTTGAGGATCATAACCCAATATATCACCTTCCCTACTTCAAACTTTTGGAAGAGCAGTAGAACATTGCCAGAAATCCCATTCTGCTTGGATCCACAAGCAATTCTCATTGAAATAGCAGTCAAGAAATAAATCAGATTTCCACTGGGTTAGTCTATTGCATAAACCCTTTAACGTATTGAACAAGAATGTCTCTTTGAGGATTAAGGTATACCTGACCCAAGCCATGGTCGTTTCAGTCACCACATGTTGCACAATGAATAAGGAAGATTAGAGGGGACTGGTGCACTTGGATTATGATGCTGGTTAAGAATCCTTTTTTTAGAGTGAAGGGGTGGAGTTAAGCCTGTCATCAGGTCACAGCTTGATGACCTCATTTGGAGGCGCTAGGGCAGCGGTTCTCAACCTGTGGGTC
>NW_022111368.1:22534975-22547230 GCF_000313985.2 Echinops telfairi | reverse complement strand
CCTGGCTGACCCATCCCTTCCATGAGACCCTTCTGTGAGGGGATGTCCAATTGTCTACAGATGGACTTTGGATCTTCATTCCGACTCCCCTCGTTCACATCAAATGATTGTTGGTTTTGAGTCTTCTGATGCCTGTTAAGAATCTTGACAGTATAAGGGGTTATCGGAAGAACAAACAAATCTGACTCCGAAGTATAGTCAGAAAGCTCCATAGAAGGGAGGATGGCAAGACATAATTTAGACATGTTAAGAAGGCAAAGCAGTCAATGCTTGGTAAAGGAGAGAGTCATCCCCAAAAGGGGAAGACCTTCAACCGGATGGAAGGACACTGTGGCTGCGACAGTGGGTGCGGTTAAACACAGCAATCGTGAGGATGACTCGGGAGCAGGCGGTATGTCATGTTGTACGTAGGGTTGCTATAAAGTGGGGCTGACTGGATGGCACCTACCAAGAATTATACCAACAAGAGGAATGGCTTCCAGGAACCTGCTCTTCTTTCATTGTCTCTGATGTATACTTCCTCTTCAAAGAAGAGCCTCCTTCCCCAGCATGACTGGGTGAGTGAGGAGTTTGGACATCACCTGCCTCAGCGCAGCAGTGGGAGGTGCTCCACTAAAGTGAGCTGATTTCCCCTCTTCATTCCGCATGGAACCCTCTTGGCATCCAGAAAGGAGGGCCAGAGGCCATGTTTGCGAGCCCTGTCCAGCTCACAGCCAGGCAGGGAGATGCTCCTTTGTAGAGTTGTTTCCTGATCGTTGAATACTAAAGACAGTTCTTTTCCCTTCACCAGCGCGAGTGGTTAGTTCAGTGACAGGCGACCAAAGGCTTTTACAAACCACAAGTAGTGCTATCTCCTGACAGCAGCAAATAACAAAGTGAAAAACCTTTCTTTCTTTTCTCAGAATATTTCCTTTCTCAGAAAAAAAGGCGTTACAAGCACTTTTTCTTGTAAAGTGGTGACTGAAAGTCACCATTGGTCATAGTTGCTAACTGTTCGCTGAAAGAATGTTTTATCTTATGCATAAGCCATCAGTTTCTCTGCCTCTTCTCTCTCCCTCTCTGTGTTTCTCCTCCCCGTCAAACGCACGCACGGTTATTCCGTTCCCTGGGATCAAGTCCGAAGTCTGGAGCCATGACATAGCACATGCCGTTACATTGTTTCTTGAACTTGACATAAGTGTAATCTAAAAATAATCTCGAATTTGTCACTATTCTTCACTAATAACTCTAAAAGTTAAAAAAAAGCCACGTTGTTTTATTACCACTGGAGCATATTTGGTTCGCAGCTGTGCATTTTATTTCATAAACAATTGCTTGACTAACACTTTCAGGGCTAGTGTTTCTTTAAAAAATACACAGTTCTGTGTTCTATTTGAAACACATGCACATGCAATATGGATCCAGGTTCTGTTCTCCCTTTATTTTGAAGATATATTTTCAAATACACAAATTAACGGATAATCAGTAATTTACTTTCTTGAGCAGATGATCCTCAGAATGGAAAAAAAAATTCAACAACCTTATTTTTCTCTCTTTTTATTTTTGAATAGTCTGTAGACTTGGAATGAGATTTCAAGTATGAACTTCTAAGGATTATGACTGTTCTTCTCGATAATTATAAATGATTATGACTTAATATTCTACCTAACTATATCATTTTCTTTATTTTTGTCTCTGGCTCCATTGTAATTTTTGTTCTTTTTATGAGTAGGCACGTTATTATGTCTCTGAACCTTAGTCTCTTGAAACGTAAAATGAAAGGTTTGGAATAGACAAGTGGTCTTCCAAGAGGCGAGGTGGTGCATGGGTTAAAGCTCTGAGCTGTGGACCAAACAGTTGACTTGGAAGTTTGAACGGAGCAGCCATGCTGCAGGGGAGAAAAGCCTGGTAGTAAGTTCCCATACACATTTCAGCCCAGGAAAATTAATGCTGTGGTTCTTCCCGTTCTCACAGGGTCTGGAGGAGGTGACATTGACTCCAGCACACACAACAGTGAGTCTTCAACCCAGCTGCTAAATGCCCCCCTGAGAACTGACAAAATACACATACAATGCCCCCTTCCTTCCTTCAGATGATTCCAGTGTGCAGCCAGCTGTGAGCACGAGGAGCAGGCAGTATCTTAGATTCTTTCCAGCGTTAGGGTCCCGTGAGGAGCCCTGGTGGTGGGCTGGTTGCTCCGTGGGCTGCTAATAGCAGGGGCAGCCGTGTGAAACCAACAGCCGCCCCGTGTGAGAAATCTAGAACTTTCTATTCCCATAAAGAGTTGCAGTCTCAGAAACTCGATGGTGTCATGATGAGTTGGCATTGGCTCAACGGGAGTCGAGTTTTTGGTTTTAGGGTTCTGAAAACAATATTGATGAGGGTGCTGTCCATCCATTGATTCAATGTGATTAGTTGGCGTGATCCTTCTGCAGGTCAATTTAGTTATGGGAATCAAAAGCCTTAGAAGTATGCGTAATCTTTGTCTCAGAAATTCTATTTCTAAGCATTTATTCTGAAGCGAGAAGTAATGTTTTACCACATATCTAGTTACAAAGCTATTGACTTCCATCTTGTAGAAAATGAAGAAAAAAGCAATGAAATTGGCAATATTTTAATAAATTATGACACATCCCCCAAATGGGATATTCAAAAGCGTTAAAATAATTGCCCTATTGGGGGACATTTTATATCATAGGAAAAAACCCTCAAGATTTATTAAGTTAAGAATTACACAATCAAATAAGTTCATTGAAGTTGGTTGGAAATCATATGTATAGCATAAAACTTAAAAAATAAAATGGATATCATTGAGTGGTAGAACTGTGTGTAATTTGATTTCTCTTTTCTGTTTTTGCTGTGTTCTCGATATCTATTATGTATCATTTTGTCACTTGAAGGCGTCATTTTCATGTCACATGAATTCAAATATGCAGCTCTTTCCTCATCTAGTGTATGCGAATCATTCAACTCTTCTCTCTGTTCTATCTTCATATTTTATGAACTTCCACCTTTTAGGGCTTAGTGACAAATCCAAGTTTTCTGACCGATAAGTTCAAATCAGGAAAGCAGACTGGACTCAACTATATGTCCTATCTCCAGGTCACTGACACACACGGAGGAGATACGAGTCATTAAAATACAAACCAAGGGATTGTAAATGTTCAACGATGGCATAACCAGGTGGTAGGATTAAGAAAGGAATAGAAAGGTCTGAGTTCAGAGGAACATGGAGAACCTACCTGGACCAAGAGGCATCGCGGATGAGGACAGTCTCTCAGGTAAAGAACAGGAAACACACCGGCTGTGAGGAGAATGAGGCCACTAGCAGTGACTTGTGTACGTGGCACATTTTAGGGTATAAAGTGAGCCATCCCAGACGCTCACGTCCAGCAAGAAAACCAGTCAGAATGAAAAGTCAGGAACAGAGTGTACCTGTGATCCTTGTGCACAGAGAGGCCGTGGCTGCCACAGCAGGCCAAATGATGGGCTTCCTGAGTGAGGGGAGCCCAGTGCCTTCAGGCAGGAGGCTGGCTTGCAGACTGGGGTGGCATTCATCTGCAGGGTAAGAGCTTTGCAACACCTGCTAGAGTAGGGCAGTGGTCAAGGGACTGCATCGCTGAGGACCAGACAGAAGTACAGCAGACAAAAGAGCTGTAGCTTTCATATTTCTTATCCTGACTGTAATCACCTCAACTTCCCTGAATGGACTCCATAATTGTAAGTACTGTCTGTTAGTTCTGAGTGATCATTGCACGGGATTGTCACCCTCGGGAGAGCAGTGCCGTGCCGTGGGAAGGAGACTCGTATCAGAATAGGATGAGTAACACTGGAGGGTGGAGGCGTGTCTGATGGCTGCCTCCTTGGAAGCAGCCTTGGGCTCAGGGGAGTTAGATTCTCCTCCCCCACCATCAAGCATAAGCCTCCTGCCATTTCCTTATTACTTTATGAACTACCACCAGGGTTTTAGGAGGAAGCTAAATTGAATGTCCTAAGACACTCACGGAAGATAGTTAAGAAGCTTGTAAAATCGAGTAAGGATTGCATCAGGGCAAGTCACAGTGACTAAGCACTGAATGGACACCGTGGATATTGAGGAGGTGGCATGAATGCATTTGCAAGTGGAGTCGAGTGAAGAGTAGGGAGAAGAAGGATCACATTAAAATGGGTCTGCAGGGCATCAGCATTTGCCAGTCATAGCTGTGGCAATCTATACAAGCTTCCATGGGCCAGAGAGGATGCTTACAGTCTGGAGGTGCTGTCTCTCAGAGGGATCAGTGGAGGAATCTGTAAAGAGTCGTGAGAGAACCCAGAAGAAGTGGGGCATCGTGGAGGACAAGGGTGACGTGCTGAGGAGGGAGTGGTCGCAAAGTCAAATAGTGCCGAGGGAGGACTGAGACCATTGCATTAGGGTGTAAAAGGGAAGGTTTATTTTAATTTTTTTATTACCTTTTAATAAGTAGTTCATGTGGTTCAATGGAAATTGGACCCTCAAAGTCCAAGGATTAGGCACTGTATGAAAAGAACACTGGCATTTTAAGGAAGGAGAGCGGTGAAACAATAATTTTACAGAAAAGAGAAGATAGGGGAAGGGTGTTAGTTATGGTGAGTTATCTTGAACATTTTGAAGGGTTGGATTGAGGATGCTGGTGGGGACCGAATAAGAGGAGTCCCAGCTGAAGCCATTTAGAGATAGGGTTTCATTGGAGGTGAGGGGCGGAGAGATGAAACGGAGAAGAGGGTTTAAAATGCTAACCATGGGACCAAAAGGCGCATCTTTCTCATGGGGGAGCAGTGAGCGGAGGGATGCTGGTGATGCAGCTTCTCTGAAGTTTTAGGTGGAAAAGGCGGGCGGTGGTGAACATCGGAGCACCTCCACCTTCTTGGTGGCTAAGAAATGAGACCACTGACTCACAATGAGACCTGATAATGAATACTTGGATTAGAGGCAATCATAGCGGTCTGAGCAAGTGCTGGGCATGGGAAAGAGAACACTTTGGGTGACAAGGAAGATCCGTGAGGAGTGTAGCTGGCTCTCAGCCTGTTGCTAATTCGCCCTATAGGACAGGGTGGAGTTGCTGCTATGAGTTTCTGAGACTAACTCTTTATGGGAGTAGAAAGCCTGATTTTCTCCTGCTGAGTGACTGGTGATTTCAAAATGCTGACCTTGCAGTTAGCCACCGGACTCATGACCACTACCACCTCAGGGCTCCTATAACCCGTGGTTGGAGGCTGTGCATTTGTTAGCTGGGTAAGACAATCAACTGTGGGTTTTTTTCCTTCATAATTTTGTTTACCATTGCACTTCCATCATATAACATAGGGCCAAGCCATAGGACATGCTCAATAAGTATCTGTTTAATGGATAACTCCTGTAAGTACCCTGATCAGTAGACTAAGATGATTGTCAACAGCACTTAGTTACCAGTCGGTGGAGAAAAGAAGGGTGAGGAGAGACATAGGACAAACTGGGAGTCACCAAAGCCCATTCCAAATGCTGTGGATGCAGAGCTAGCCTTCCTTTGTCCATCCCGGGTGAAAAGGAGGGAGGCATGTATCTTGAGTGCACCGATGTTTCCCAATTTCTCCACTTGTCAGTTACTGGTTCTTTTCACATAGCTCGACATAATCACTTCTTATTACCCAGTGGGTAGAAGGTCAGTATCCTTGACCTTGACCTGGCCTTCATTGTAAGCACAGCACAGGACCTCCTTTTTGATTGCCATCAATATAGAGTGATTCACAGTCCCAATTCTATGAGTGATCTTCATAGGATGTTGCAGCTCCTTCTTTGCACAAGATTTTACCTTTTGGTTTTTGGTTCACCCTTCATTTTTCTCCTTTAATTCCAGACTCATTCATTACCCATGGGCCCCATCACCACTTCCTTCACTCTATCCCAATTTCTCTTCTGGGATAGAGTTGTTTCCCCAACCTGCATTGATGTCTTTCTGTCTATTGCTTCTGGTGTAAACCTCTGAGTCAGGAATTGGTGGCTTTACAAATGTGGCGGGTGTTCCCATGAGCTTGTCTTACAGGAAAATCAATTAATCTCATTTTTAGTAATGAGTGTTCCCATGCTACGCAGTTCCCCTGAGTTGTGTCACCCATTTCTAAGACGACATTTGGGGGATCATCCTCCTGGTTAGGCTATCTGGGGTCCTCCAGCAGACTCGTCAGGCCCACAGCTGGGTTTCTCAGTCTTTTTTGGATATGGTCCGAATGCTTTTGTCTCCAGCTTCACTCTGCACTCGCGCTTGTGTTTCTTGCTCCTCTTCATCCTTGCAATCCCACAGGAAGCTATTTGTTCCTTTTGATTGTCCTGGGAGCTGCATTTAGAAAGTCTGATAAGTATTCAAATAATTTATATACAGTGAACCCTCGCCACTTTGCGCTTCGACTTCGCGGCTTCAGTCTATCGCGGTTTTTGCGTAACAGCGCATGCTCTGTCATTACTGCCACTGATTGGCTCATACTGTACACGCTTGATGCCATAAATAATATAATAAATAATAAATGATAATTGTAACGTCCAAAATGTTTTACTGTATTTTCCCTTTTTCATTTAATAAATTGGGTAATATGAGTGTAATGGTGACTAAAGGGTGTTTTTTCATGTCCTCTGTGCTCTAACTATGAAAATATTTGATTTACAAATAAGGAATCCTACTTCGCGGAATTTCATTTATCACGGTAGGGTCTAGAACCGATTAACCGCGATAAATGAGGGTTCACTGTATATATATTTAAACCTAAAGATGTTTGCTATTGGTTTGAATAATTAGGCATAACTTATAGCAACAACAAGGGATGAGTTCAGATTAAGGGTAGTGTAAAAAATAGGCGGAGAGATTTATGTTTGAGGCCAAGGATGTGTCTTCTTTTATTACTTTGCCATTTTTATATATTTTATATATTTTTAACGTCTTATGTCAGTTAGGGCGGGGTTTAAATTTCAGATCATATACATCTATATATCTATCTTAATCCAACAACTTAAACAACTCATCTAAACTCCCAGCAGCTTACCCTGAGCCCTGAGGCCAAGGATTCTTACCATTTGAAGGAAGGTTAATTCCTTTCCTTTCAGGTGACAAGGCTCATTTCTTGAGCCCTGACACTTTCTCTGTGAGGTTTTCATCCTTTTATAATACCAAGGCATGCCAGAGAGCAGAGGAGTGATTCACACACCCAGTGAAAACAGTGCATTTCTATGGCGCTGCTCCTCAGGAGACTGTCTGAAACTCGATGGAAATGAGGTCTGGGCAGGGCAAGGAAACCGCCATCCACAGGGAGGCCAATTTCAGCATTTGTATTAATGGAACGTACAAACTTTGAAAGGTCATCACTGCCTGTCTGCAAGGCAAGCTTAAAAACCACATCTTTGTGTGTGTGATACTTCAAGGCTGAATTAGGCAACTGCTGTCCTCCAGAGAGGAGCGCCGGTGACACTGTCGGGTAAGCACTAGACTGCGAACCACAAGGTCAGCAGTAGTTCAAGCCTCCCAGGTTCTCTGAGGGAGAAAGAAGTGGCTCTGTGCTCCCCAAAAGATCTATGGCCTGAATAACCTAACTAAAAATGGGCAAAGAACATGAACAGACAGGTCACCAGAGATGACAGCCAAATGACCAACAAACACAGGAAGAAATGCTCACAATGATGCAAATCAAAGCAATGGTGAGATACTACCTTACACTGGCAGTGACAACCAAGCTAAATAAACCCAAAACAAAAAACCAACAAACAGAGAACAATAAATGCTGAAGAGGCTGCAGAGATATTGTTGGTGCTATACTGGTGGGACTATAAATATGTACAACCACCCTGGAAAGTGATATGGCACCTTCTCTAACAACTGAGAATAAAAATTCCATACAATCCAGAAATCTCTCTAGGGTCTATAAAGAAGTAAAGCACAGAACAGACTATGCACACCCATGTTCATTGCAGCATTGTTCCCAATAGCAAGAATATGGAAACAACCCTCATTTTAAAGGCCCATCAAAAGAAGAAGGGATAAAAAATCTTCAGCATATCAACACAATGTGTGGACACTATGTTTTGCTAAGAAACAACCTGGAAACCACAGAGCTTCTAATGACACAGATGAACCATTATGCTGAGTGAAATTAGCCAATCACGAAATGACACATAACAGATGAGACCACTGTTATAAGGAAAAGAAACAAACAAACAAAATAAGATAAAGATGTTCATACCAAACGGTTTGAAGTTTGAAGTTTACCAGTGAGGGTTGGGGTGCAGGGAGCAAAGAAGGGAAGCTAAAGTAACAGCTAGATTATTGATGGGTGCTAGCATGGGTGAAATGGAAGATAATCATATACAAGAGGGAGAAGAGAAGTCAAGAAGTGGGTAAACAGGACACTATTTTGGTTTTGTGTAGTAGTTTAAACTGTTGAATACAAAGTTGATGACCTGAAAGGTAACCACCCACCACCTCATTTTCAATGCAAAGATGTGCTTAAGTAAAATTTGTAAACTTGGAAACCCAATAGAGGGTCCATGTGAGTCAGAATGAACTTGACAACAGTGGGTTTGTTTGGTTCATCTTCCAGCAATAACACAAGCGGTGGAGTTGATGTCCATGGTAGAGTTCAGTATGAGGCCTCAATTCTTCCTGCTCAGTGATACGGAGAGCTGGTGCACAATGAAAGAAAGAGTGTGGGTGGGTTCGGGAGTCATATCTGGAGGTATTTTAAGCACTCACCTTCCCACCAAGATCTTCCTGTTTGAAGCTTCAATTTGCTGACTGGTGAAACGGGGGCAATGTTTCCTACTTCAGCATCAAAGGTCTTACTGGATTGCACAGGACCAGGCAGTGTATCATTCTGTTGAGCCTGGGGTCGCTGGGAGTTAGGGCCAACGCAATGATGGCCCCTAACCACAAGGAGGCCGAGGGCATTGCAGGTCAGACAATCTATGGGTTACTCTGCTGAAAGTGGCAAATCCAAGAGAAATGGCATAGCGTTGCTTGTCCAAAAGAACATTTCCCTTTGGACCAATTGTAAAGCTGTTTCAGTTAAAAAAAAAAGTGAAGAGGAATTAGACATGGATTACAGCCCTGTTGAATCCCCTCTGACCATGGACCAGGGATGTGAATAGCCCGCTAACATTCAGAATGCGTTGTTGCAGATCCAGGTAGGTTACATTGTAGCATCTATCATATGTGAGTTTATCATTTAGCACTCCTTATGATTCATTTACAATTTCCTAGTTTTTAATATTTTCTGCTTTCTTTTCAATTGGGATTTTTATCTGCTTTACTTTGTTATTCTTGTGAGTTTTAAAAATTATTTTTTTGTATATGAAATCCAGGCTAGGTAAATTTGTAGACACAGTAACTGGATTACTGACACGTTACCCTTGGGGGTATGACAGGGGAGGCTGGGGGGAAATGGAGAGCTAATAGCAATGAGTACAAGAATGGAGAAAATGTTCTAAATCTGATGTGATGATTGTACAATTCTTGATGTGGATGAACTATTGAATTGTACAATATGCAAGTTGTCTGCCAAAAAAGCTGTTGAAGAAGAAGGAACATTTGAAAAGCTATTTTGAAGTAAAATTCTCTCTGTGATAGGATAATATTTATAAGCTTAGAAGGAAATTCAATTCATGCAACTATTATTTTTCATACAGTTATTTTTAATACAACCATTCAAACTTATGTACCAACCACTAAAGCTAGTGATGAGGAAATTGAAGAATTCTACCAACTTCTTCAGCCTGAAATTTATCAAGTGTACAATCTAGATGTAGTGATAATTCTTGGAAATTGGTATGAGATCATTGGAAACAAAGAGAAAGGAAGAGTGGTTGGAAAATATGGTCTTAGTGATAGAAATGAAGTTAGAGGTTAGCATGACAACATTTTGCACGATCAAGAACTTGTTCATAGCAAATACCTTTTTTCAATAAATGGTGACTGAACACATGAACCCACCCTGTAAGGTACACAGGATTTAAATTGGCTACATCTGTCTGAAAAGAGGATTCAAGAAGTTCAATAGTAACAGCCAAAATGAGGTCAGGGGTGACAACGGAACAGATCCTATCAATTGCTCATACGTAATTTCAATATCAAGTTGAAGAAAATGAAAAGTCACTAAGAGCCAAATATTATGGAGCATGTTCCACCGGAAGTTAGAGAACATCTAAAAACAGATTCAGCATAGTGAATGCTAATAGCAAAAAGTCATACGAGCCCTGGAATGACATGAAGAACATCACAAGAAAGCAAAAGGTCATTGGAAAGATAAGAATGAGAGGAAAGATCAAAGTGAATTTCATGAGACTCTGAGATTGTGCTTTCGAAAGCAGATTAGCTGAAGCAAATGGAAAAGATGACTGAGCAAAGAGCTGAATAGAAACTTTCAAAGAAAGTTCAAGAAGATAAATATAAATCTCTATAACAGAATGTACAAAGTTCTGGACTTAGAAAGCCAAAAATGAAGCACAGATTTAGCATACCTTAAGCTGAAAGAACAAAAGAAAATATTCAAGCTTCGAGTTGAAACATTGAAGGATTCTAAGGGCAAAATATTGAATGATGCAGAGAGCATCAGAAGAGGATGGAAGGAATACACAGTGTCACCGGGCCAAGCAGAATGGGTTGATCTTCCACTTTTTCAAGAGGTCGCATGTGACCCAAAACCAATGATAGTGAAGGAAGAAGTCCAAGGTGCACTCAAGGCCTTAGTGAAAAACAAAGACCACCAATGGGAATTGTTCCAAAAGCTGATGGCGCACTGGAAGCACTCACTTGTCTCTGCAAAAAAATTAGGAAGAGGTCCATTTTATGGCCACCCCTCCCCCAAAAAAAGTAACCCCAAAGTGTGTGGAAATTCTCAAACAAATAATATTGTTCAGGTAAACATTTACTGAAGATAATTCAACAATGGTTGAAGCAGACCTTCGAAAGGGAGGTGCCAAATCCAGGAAGATTCAGGAGATAACATGGCATTAGGGCTATCTTCGCTGATATAAGATGGATCTTGGATGAAAATAGAGAATACCAGAAAAGATATTAACTTGTGTTTCATTGACTGTGAAAAGGTATTAGACTGTGTGGATCATAATAAAATGTGGATAATATTGAGAAAATGGGAATCCCTGACCACTTAAGTGTGCGTATGTGGAATCTCTGTCTGTACAAAAAAGGGGTTCTTCTTACCAAACCAATTGATTCGTTTTTGCCTTACCTTCGGGAAGGTTGTTTTTTTGTTGTTCCTTTTAAAATATATATATATCCTTTTATTGGGGACTCTTTCAGGTCTTATAGCAATCGATAAATCAATTGTATCAAGCATATTTGTACATATGTTGCCATCATCATTTTCTAAACATTTTCTTTCTACTTGAGCCCTTGGTATCAGCTCCGCTGTCTTCCCTCCTTCCCCCACCCTCCTATCCTCGTGACTCCTTGAAAAATTATAAATAACTATTATTTTCATATCTTCCACTGACCATTGTCTCCCTTCACCCACATTCTGTTGTTCATCCCTCTTGGGTGTGTGTATGGAGGTTAATATGTTGATCTTTGTGATCAGTTCCCCCTTCTCCTTCTCCCCCTGCCTTCCCCCTACCCTATGGTATCACTACTCCCATGATTGTTCCTGAGATGTTTATCTGTCCTGCATACTCTGTGTCGAGAGTTCTTATTTGTATGAGTATACATGCTCCAGTCTAGCTGGATTTGTAAGGTAGAACTAGGGTCATAATAGTGGGGTGGAGGAAGCATTAAAGAACTAGAGGAATGTTGTGTGTTTCATTGGTGCTATACTGCACCCTGACTGGCTTATCCCTTCCTTGTGACCCTTCTGTGAAGGGATGTCCAATTGTCTACAAATGGGACTTGAGTCTCCACTCTTGCTTCCCATGTTCACATCGATATGATTATTTGTTTTGGGTCTTCTGATGCCTGATACCTGATCCTGTTGACACCTTGTGAACACACAGGCTGGTGTGCTTCTTCCATGTGAGCTTTATTGTTCCCCTGCTAGATGGCTGCTTGTTTAACTTCAAGCCTTTAAGACCCCAGATGTTTTATCTTCTAATAACCAGGTACCATCAGATTTCTCCACCACCTTTGCTTATGCACCATGATTGCATCGAAAAGGTGAGCATCGCAGAATGCCAGATTATTAGAACAAAGAGTTCTTGCATTGAGGGAGGATTTGAGTAAAGGCCCAATGTCATCTGCTACCTTGATACTTAACATATAAATATATGTACATAGACCTATATTCTGATCA
>NW_022111368.1:22532135-22534040 GCF_000313985.2 Echinops telfairi | reverse complement strand
ATCTTAGTGGCGGAGTTGAGGCTCATTTGTGATGTACTGTTGCTGGTTTCTAGTGTGCATGGCCAGGTTGACCTTCATCAGCATGCCTACGTGACCTTGGTCTACACATGCCCAACTTTGCATCTTCCCCTTAGGTTTCTACTGTGTGCCTGATTTCCTCCAGCCCCTTTATTGTGGCATGGACAGCTACTTTTTGTTGAGGGTAGGCAGCAGGTGGAGACCACTTGCTTCATCCCTAGTCTTCCTGCCTATCAGAGTGAGGTACAAGCCATGCTTCATCCTTCTTCCAATGAAACTCCAGTTTTGCTAATAACATTTATTGAAGAAACCATCTCTTCTTCACTTAGTGTATTTTTTGGGGTCAAAAATCAGCTGTCTCTAGGTGGGCAGATTGACATCTGGGTTTTTTATTCTTTTCCATCTGTCTACATGTCTATCATTGTACCAGTACCAACCTGTTTTGTCTACCGTGGATTCGTGGTAGGGTTTGAGCTTGGGAAGGGAAAGGACTACTTGTTCTTAGCACTGTTTTGCTTATGCTTATTCGCAGTCTCAAGGGTATGCAATGTCCACATCCAGTTAGTAACTAGGGTGTTTTTTTCATATTTTAAGGAACCATGCTGTACTCTGGATTATATTTATAGATTTGAAATTGGATTATATTTATAGATTTCCTCGGGTCGTGTTTACATTTTCACAAGGCTAATTCCTATCCATCATCATGGAATATTTATGAATTCTCTTTTGCTTTCTTGAAAAAGTGTTTTCCATAAGGAAAACTCTAGATACACCTATGGATCCTACTGCATGACATAAGCACACTATAAAATATAATGAAAATACCCAGAGATGAAGACAAAATAGAAGACTGAGATCCCCTAAAAATAGGACATTGTGTCCATCAAAGGAGTAAAGAGAGAACAAATAGACTGGGAAAAAATCTGGCAATGGTATATAGACCAGGTACTGATCCCTAATATCTATAGAAAAGTGCAACACTTTGACAAGAAAAAGGAAAATAATCCAATTAAAAAATTGACAGAGGACATGAATAGACAGTTCACCAAAAAGACATTCAGGCAATCAACAAACGTGCAAAATGCTCAAGGGAAATTTAAACAACAGTGAGATACCATGTAAATCCAGCACTGATAGCAAAAGTGATGCAAATAGAAATTTAATACTGGAGATGATTTGGAGAGATTAGAACTCTCATACCCTGCCAGAGGGACTATAAAACAGTACAACCACTGTGAAGAGTGGTATGGTGCTTCTTCAAACAAATGGGTATTCCGCAGGAATACCGCAGCACTCAGAAATCCCTCTACTCGGAATACAGTATACACTAAAGAAACGTGGAGCAAAGCATGAGTGGATATATGCACAACCATGATCACCATAACACTATTTGTAATAGCAGCAAAATGGAAACACCCTGCAGCCCATATGTGGTAGAATGAAAAAATAAATGCTGGCACATACACACGATGGAAAACTATGCATTGCTAAAGAATAATGTTGAAACTGAAACACCTCATGACTTGCATGGGTTTGAAGGACAGTATGCTGAGTGTCCTTTGTCAAATACAAAAGGACAAATAATGTATGAGACTACTGTTATAAAGTAAATTAAGATACCAATTTTCACACCAAAAGAAACTGATTCTGATGATTACCAGAGGTGGAAGGGGAGGGAGGGAATTAGAAGGAATCTGGTAGAGGGTATCCAGATTTTAACTTGATGAAGGGGAAGATAATATCCTGTAAGAGGAAGATGAGCAAGGGGGAGTGTGGGAGTGGGGCAAGGAGTGGGGGCAGGGTGAGCTAGGAAGGTTAAGTGGTTAAAGTTGTTGAATGATGATCTGATATGCAAGCTCCCACCTAATCCAGAATAAAAGGGTTTTT
>NW_022111368.1:22528781-22529851 GCF_000313985.2 Echinops telfairi | reverse complement strand
TGGGTTAGCACCCTGTGCCCCCGCTACCCATTTCTTCCTTATTTTCATCATTTTTTGTGTGTTTCCTTTCCCCACCTCCTCCCTGTTTTTAATGGAAACTGTCCCCAACCCTCCTTTATCTACAGTCTATTCCCAACTTCATTAATGCTATTAAGTCGATCCATTTAGGTAATTGGACTGAACCCTTGTGATATTACTTCCCTGCACACCCTACACATATAAAAATGCACATTCTATTCTCTTTATTTTCAATTGTATCTAGAATCTATCCACTTTCATCAACTGCAACTCTGGCACCCTCATCCAAAGCAGCCACTGGATGGTCACCGTCATCCCCATCTTGTTCCCGTCCTACCGTGGTTGACTTCCCTCAATGATCTCTATCAGCCAGAGTGGCCTTTGTAAAACATTAAGCAGATTACATGTCTCTCCAAACCTTTACATGCTCCCTATATATCAACCAGATTAAAAGCTACAAAGACCCTTCCCGTTACACCCCATTAGTTTCCAACTCATGGCTTACATTTTCTTTCCCCAACCCCCTCTTAAGCTACATTGTGATTTGAATACTGCAGGTATCTTTACCCTTTCTGCCTTTCCATCCACCGTTCTTGTTCCCGGAAATGTTCTTTTTTCCAGCTATCCCCATGGCCTGTTGCTTAACTTTCTGTAGGTTCTACCTGTACAACATGACCTTCTATGGAACTTTCTCTAAAATTTACTAACTCTCTTCAGATCTAATATATACAAATTCCCCATCCTTCTTCACTGTTTCATGGTTCTCTCAACACCTTCAGCATATTGTTTTATCTCATTTATTGTCTTTCCCCCAATTAGATTGATGAATGAATGGGCAGATGGATGGATGAGTCAATGGATGAATGGATAGATAGACCCTAACTTGCTACCCTTTCACCTATATCTGAACTTAATCCCTAACAGTCTGTTTAGAAACCTTATCAAAGGCCTTAAAATACTGTCTATCATGATTAATGGAGACCATTCAACCACAGATATGACTTGGAACCTCAGAAGTTTCTTTAGAGGGACATTACACGTAGAGTTCAGAA
>NW_022111368.1:22512574-22528083 GCF_000313985.2 Echinops telfairi | reverse complement strand
ATCTTTGGGGGGGGCACGCAAGGCCATTAATCACAGGTAAAGACATATACGTCACAGGAAGGGGTTGCACTATAGGTCATACAGCAATGAGGGGGACAATCTAGGGATAACACACAATAGAAAGAGGAGGGATTGGGGATATCCATGTGACAAAATGGGTGGATCCTAGATTCAGGATGGCAGCCTAACTTTGGATGTCACTGAGTCCATTTGACCTGTTCTCTGGATCTCCATAGAAACCATTATCAGTAGGGTATAAACCCCACCTACAGGGACCAAGCTAACAGTCTCAAGCCTTTTGGGAGAAGTAGCCCATTGTCCTTAACAGCAGGGAGCAAGCCTGCCCATGGTGGGAGGACATAGTAGTCTCGCAGCTGACTGCTTTCAGGGAAGTAACTAGACAATTATTTACCATTAGCTGCAAGCAGTGTCCTGAATCTAACATATTTGGGGGAGATGACTTGGGAAAAATCTTTCTGTTTCCCACACCTACAAGGAAGTTCAGTCAATATAACTATAATATAAATTGGTGCACCAACCATTAAAGCTAGCAATGAAGAAATTGAAGAATTCTACTAACTTCTTCAGTATAAAATTGATTAATCACTCAATAAAGATCCAGTGCTCACTATTTGCAATAGGAATGAGACAGTTGGAGACAATGAGGAAGGAAGAACAATTGGAAAATGTGGCCTTGGTGATTAAAAATAAAACTGGAGATAGCATGGTAGAATTTTTCCATATAAAGAACTTGTTAGTTGCGACAAAAATAGTTATTGAATACACGGATCTCACCAGATGGAATACAGAGGAATTAAATTGACTGTATCTGTGTGAAGAGATGATGAAGAAGTTTGTTATTAACTGCCAAAATGAGGTCAGGGGTGACTGTGGAAGAGATGTAATTTCAAGTTGAAGTCGAAGAAAATGGAAACAAACCCACAAGAGCCAAAGTATTACCTTGCATATGTCCCACCTGAATGTAGAGAACATCTCCAAACAGATTTGACACATTGAATAGTAATAAGAGAAGGCCATATGTGCTCTGGGATAACATTAAGAATATCGTATATGAAGAACGCAAAAATGCCATTGAAAAGATTAGAAAGAAAGTAAAGAGGCTCTGAGACTTGATTTTAAAAGTAGACTAGCAAAAGCAAATGGAAGTAATGAACAGATAAAAGATCTAAACAGAAACTTTCAAAGCGAACTTGAGAAGATAAAGCATTACAGTGAAATGTCCAAAAACTTGTAGGCAGAAAGCCAAAAAGGAAGCCCATGATCAGCATATCTGAAGCTGAAAGAACGGAAGAAAAAAAATGATCCTAAAGTTGCAATAGTGAAGGATTCTGTGGGGAAAACATTGAATGATGCAGGAAGCATAAAAAAAATGGAGGATATACGTATACATAGAATTATTGATACTGGTTCATATTCAACCTTTTCAGGAGGCAGTATATGATCATGAACCAATAGTACTGAAGAAAGAAGTCCATTCTGCACTCAAACCATTTGGGAAAAATAAAGATTAGCTATGGAAATGTTTTAACAAGTTGATGAAGCATTGGAAGCACTCAAAGGTCTATGCTAAGAAATTTGGTGGACATTGCTTGGTTGACAGACTGTAAGAAATCCATTTTTTGCCCATTACAAAATAAAGTGACCCAAGAGTGCAGAAATTATGTAATAATATCATTACACACAAGTAAAATTTGCTGAAGATCATTCAACAATATTTCCAGTAGTAGATCAACAAGGAGCTGCCACATTTAAACCAAGGTTCCAAAGATGGCACAGCATGAGGATTGTCATTGTTGGTATCAGATGCATCTTGTCTGAAAATAGAGCATACCATAAAGATTTTTACTTGTGTTTCATTGTCTATGCAAAACTGCTTCACTGTGTGTCTCATAACAAAATATGGCTAACACTGGGAATAATGGGAATTCCAGAACACTTCATTGTGCTCAGCTAGACACTGTGCATGCACTACGAGGCAGTGGTGTTAACAGAGTAAGGAGATACTGTGCGATTTAAAGTCAGGAAGGTATTCACCAAGATTTGGTCTTATAACATGCTTATTCAATTGGTATACAGAGCAGATAATCTCAGAAGCTGAACTATATGAAGAAGAACATGGCACCAGGATTGAAGGGAAGCTCATTTACAACCTGCGATATGTAGATGACACAACCCTGCTTACTGAAAGTGTGAAGGGCTTGCAGGTAGTTACTGTTGAAGATGGAAGACTGCAGCCTTCATTATGGATTCCAGCTCAATGTATGGGAAACAAGAATTCTCACAATTGTACGAATGGACAACATCATCATGAACGGGGAAAATACTGAAGCTGGCAACAATTAGATTAGATTTTACTTAGATCCATAATAACACTTGCGAAATATCAATCAAGAAATGAAACCAAATAATTATGGCAAAACTATGTACAAATATGCTTCATACAATTGATGTATGGATTGTTATAAGAGCTGTAAGAGCCCTTAATAAAATAATATTTTAATTAAAAAAAGAAGTGAAATCATGTATTGCATTGGAGAAATGAGCTTCACAAGATCTTCTTAAAGTGTAAAAGAACAAATATGTCATTTTGAGGACTAAGGTGCACCTGACTTAAGAGCCTCTTCTGCATAGTCAAACTGGACAATGGATAAGAAAAGCTAGAGAAGAATTTATGTGAACCAGTTTGGGGGAAGCTATAGAAAGCACTGTAAACTTCCAGAGTGACAAATAGATCTGTCTTCAAGGAAGTAGAGCCAGAGTGCTTCTTCTGACTAGGATGTTTATGAAAAGTAGGATGTGTAGGCCTCACATACTTTGGGCATGCTCTCAGAAGTAACCAAGTCTTGGAAAAGGGCCCCGAGCTTAGTAAAGGGTTAGTGAAAAAGGAAGCCTCTCATCCAGATGGATTGATGCAGTGGCTGCAGCAATGAGTTCAAGCGTTTTGACACCTGGGGATCTGGCATGGGACCCGGCAGGCAGTGCTTCGTTCGGTTATAGACAAAGTCACGAGGCGTCAGAACACATTGAAGGGCCCGTGACAACAGCCTCAGCACTATACAGTTCAACGTTCTTAGGAGGGATGGCATTTGTTATGGGATTTGAACTTTCAACTCTCTCCTTTACTTTGAAACAAAGTAGCTGAATTCATTTTTGCATTCTTGAACTCTGAACCGACATGGAGTTTCAGAATTATTTTTAAGATAGCATTTATGGAAACAATTACCACATTATTAAAGTAAAAAAACACATTAGATTCTATTAGTCACCGTTACTTCCTTAGCGTCCCCCTTTCTATTTTAACTTGCCAACCATATTATGCTTTAATGACATTTTAAGATGACTTGAGAAATCACTATCATGGAGCCTAATCGGTACATCTGAGACATCCACACAAGCGAAGCTAGACCTGGGTTGTTGCTGTGAAGAGGGAGACTAATGAAAACCAACTGAGTGGAAGGAAGCTACCTGGACAGGAGTGCCCATTTGAGATAGTAGGGTGGGGGCTGAGTGTAGGAAGGAGGGAGGGATCAACACACGGAGGTTGACAACAACATTTGACACACAGGGAACGAGAAGTAGACACGAACAATGATAACGGACATTTACAGTCATAGTAACATGTTGCCTAGCAAATCCAGCTATTCAAAATAGCTAAAAATAAAAAGCTTAGGAATAAAGAGAAGCACTCCTATTGGTAGACGTCCATCTGAACGTTATCTACAAGGCCGAAGTGAAAGCACAAGGTAAGTACACGGGGACTGGGAGGCTGGGAGGACAAGAACTCAGAGGGGAACAGAGTGGATACAGAGTTCTGACTGGGCCATAAAAGGTAAGGCAGCTTTCTCTAGCTCGCTGAATTGGTCACTCTTGGAATTCAGAGCTGCTGAGAACGCTGAACACGTGGAGAGGCCATCCTGGTTGGAAACTATTGTCTGTGATTTATCTCAGCCAAGGCTTCGGGCAAGTTTTGAAATGACTCCAGTCCATGCTCATCAATGCATCCTCATCCCAAGTAACCCTAGAAAAAGCCTCCCCATTGTGGGGCAGCAACAAATCATGTCCTTTTGCCCCCAAGGCCTATCCAAAATGCTGACATGCCAAATCAATAAAACCAAGTTTCTCCTTGTGGCAAAGAAAGGGAGCCTCTGAGTAGTGTGAAGGGTCAATGTGGGCATCTTCTAAACGATAAGTTGTAGCTTCAAGCTCACCCAGAATTCCCTTAAAAGAAAGACCTGGTGTTCTACTTCTGATAAAAACCAACCATCAAAAACCTCTGGAGCTATTTGTACTCTATTGTAGGACATAGTTTTGCTCTAAAACATGTGTGGTCGCCATGGGTTAGAATGGATTCAGAGGCAAGATAATTATTTAGGTAGTATACTTAGAAAATTGTTTTCAGATAGTAATATTAGGGATAAGTTGTTACACAGTAATAGTAACTGTATCCCAATCCATCCGTTTATCTTTGCACATGTTTATCTTTGCATATTTCTCATCCGTTCTTCTTATTGCAGTCAGACTAATCTTATTTAGTATTCTTCTGTTATGTTTGACTGCTTTGAGACTAAAGTTCAAAAGTCTTAGCATGATCTTTGAGGACTCTGTATCATGTAGAACACACCCTTTCTTCTCTGTTCTCAGCCACACCTTCGTTCATCCCTCTCTGCTTATTATGTTCCTTTCTGCCATGTTGCCTTTGCACAAATGATTTCCTTTTGTCTGCAGGGCTCATCCTCCTTTCTTCACACTGCTAACGAGAAGTCATCTTGCTGGTAACAGACTAAGGAGCACTGGTGGCAACGCAGGTTAAGAGTGGAGCTGATTACCACAAGACTGGCGATTCAAATCCACCAGCTTCTAGGTGGGACAAAGATGAGGTTGTCTGTCACCATAGAGATTCATAGTCTAGAAACTATAAGAAGCAGTTTTACTCGGTTCTATTGGGTCATTGTGAGTTGGAATTGTCCTGACAGCAATGGGTTGGGCCACAGATGATTTGAATTATGTCTTGCTGAATTTGACAAACTCCACCTATAATTTACATGAAAATGTAAAGAACCAGAAATAGCTGGAACAACTTTGAAGAAGAAAGAGATAAATGGACTTACTAGATTTTAATACTAACTACAAAGTTTTGGTCATTCAAATAATGAGCTTAAAGACGGACAAATTAATGGTAGAGTAGCTAGCCAGAAAAAAGATCCACACTTATGTGGCCAATTTATTTTTAACCAATAGAGCAAAGAACTTCACTGAAGTTCAAAAAGAAAGTCTAGGAAACAGAAACAAAAGAAGTGAGTGTCTGCATGGAAAAAAGGACCTTGACTCATACTTCACATAACACAAAACTCTTACTTTAAAATGGCTTTCAGACCAAAGGTGAAAGCTGAAAACGAGTATTTCAAAACCGAAACCGAACAGAAAAGATTTCTTAATGATCACCCAAAAAGCCCCAACAAAAAAATAAATAATAACATTTAAAACAAACAAGAAAATAAAAGACTTCATCAAAATTTAAAACCTCTCCATGTGAATATTTATAGCAGCATTATTCATGACACCCAAAATGTGGCAACAGCCTAAGTGTCCATCAACATAAAGTCTATAAACAGGAGAACAAATAAATTGTGATGTAGTCATTTAATGGAATACTATGTAGCAATACATTCAAATGAACTGTTATAAACTCTTAGTAACATAGGTGGACCTAAAAATCACTACTATGAGCAAAAAAAGACACATAGACAAAAAGGATCTGCTCTATGACTTTTTTCATGTTTAAACGTTTTATTTGGAATAGACTCATAAATATAAGAACTGTAAACCAAGTAGCAATACTTTTTGACTAACCACATATGTACACACACACATAAATATACAATTTGTGTAACTTTTAACAATTCAGGTTTCATTATACCAGACATCCATATACTTTTATTTTTTTCCCCCATGATATAAAATTCTAGAATAGATAATGTGGAAAAATACATTTGAACAGTGGTTTCTAGCAGGTAGTGCTTTGGGTAGAAGCTTATTGGGGCCATGCGGTAGCCGATCTGTAAGATTGGCTTTAATGATTTTTGTCTCCTGATATCAACTGTTGTGCAATCCACACCCACATTATATCAAGGTTGGTCTCTGTAACCACTAGAAACAGGCAGAGTGATGGCATGAGATGCCGCCTCTGAGATAGCTTATAAAAGACAGTATATATATATATATCTGAGTTGCTGTTTCTCTATTTTTTCCCTCTGATAATTTACACTGAGGAAGCTGTGCCAATTGGATGCCTATGAAGAAAGCCACATGGCAAGGGATTCAAGCCTCCTGGCAAGAGCCAAGTGCATGAAGTTGGACATGAATTCTCTGGTTCCATTCATCTTTAGACGCAGTCGCAGCCACTGGCCTGATTTACACCTAGGATACACTAAACCAGAACCGGCCAGCTAAGAAGTGCCCAGATTCCTGGCCGTCAGCCTCTCCGAGATAGTCCAGGTACGCCCGTTTTAAGTTGCTAACTTCTGTGGCCAGTGTTATGCACAGCAATAGATAACGAGTGTGGGTGGACCCCAAGGAATTCCCGGGGGTAAAGAAATGTTCTGCATCTTGATCAACGTGAGTGATATCACTTTGTGTTGGTTGGAAACCTCAGGAGTGTGTAACTATGACCTTTGAATTTCACTGCCCGTAAGTAAAATATTGTCTGCAAATACAAATATTTAGTTTCATCCCATGAAAGAGCACATGGCTTAAGATGACTATTGGGCTTCTTAGCAAAGAATTTATGTAAACTCTGATATAATTCAGGAATTTGCCAGAATGATATGTAGTAACTGAATTCTCAAGGAATGTAGTTTAAGGTATTGTATGCAAATATCTAGCAAAAGATACCTGTAGTAGAAGCTGTAATTTTAAATGGACTCACGGAAACAAATGTAAAATAATAAATGGACCCAGGGAGGTGAAACTGTTAACAGACACTAGGGGGAACTGAGAGGTATACATTACACAGGTCAACAACAATAACAACAGAAGGGTTTTATTCTAGATTTCTTGGTTTTCAGCCCTATCCTCAGGGTTGTCTGGGGTTCTGCTTCAGACAACTGCAATGGGTAGGCCGTACCAGCTCTAGTTCCTTCCAGATAGTGTTCTCAAATATTTTCAGTTATCCAATAATTCTAACTTATATTTTATCCTTGCAGTTTTAGATATGAGAAGACCCAGATGCACAAATTACAAGATAATACCATTAAGGTAAGAAATATTTGAAACATCTTTAGTATTAAGGGATTGCCAAGGTAAGCTGTCTACGGATGCATGGTGGCTAGTTGGTTACAAATCCAGCTGCCAATCACAGGTTCAGTGGTTCAAACCCACTAGGCACTTTGCAATCTTTAAAAGATTTAAGGTTTGGGAATCCAAAGGGACAGTTCTCTGACCTACAGGGCCACTATGAGGTATAATCGATTAGATGGCGACAGGATTTTCTTTTTGGTATGGGAGATAGCACAATATAGACAAAGGCTACAAGTTGTATATATCAAAGCCAGAACACAGCTTGAGAAGAGTGGAAAATAAAAAAGAAAATTGACAAGGCACACACATGAAAGGTGTGAGGGCAATTCTGAATGTCAAAAATGTAAGATTTCATAGTCATTTTCATATAAGCCATTGAAGATATACTTCTTTCCTTTTTAAATTATGCAATGAACTGTTCAGAACACGTTTTAATGTATAGACCGTAAACCATGCTCACTGCTATTGAGTCGATTCTGACTCAAAGGGATCCCCTAGGACAGGGTGGAACTGTCTCCTGTGCGTTTCTGAGACTGTCTTTCTCCTGCGGAGCGACTGGTGGCTTCAAATGTGAACGTTGTGTATCACAGCCCAAATCATAACCACTCTGCCACCAGGGCAAAGGAGTCAGTGAATAATTCATATGAAAGGTTTCAGAGGTGAGGTAGACTCCAAGTTTCTTTGTAAGGAAGTTCTAACTTTTCTTTTAAGAGTTAATATGCACCAGGGTAGAAGTCGTGCTATCTAACAACAAAATTGGAACATTTTACTTTTCATTAACAAGTTTGAGCTCTGATAGACCCCCCTGGGGCTTCAGAACAGTTGAATGTCTATTTATTATACCAGACTCACTCCCCATCAGTCAATTCGGACCCATAGCTACCTGAGAGAACAGAGTGGAAGTTCTCCTGTGAGTTTCTGAAACAGTAAATCTCTATTGGAGTAGAAAACCTCCTTTTCCTCTTACAGAGTACTGGGGGGGCTCGAACAGCTACCTTTGTGGTTAGCAGTCAAGACACAATCCACTATGGCACCAGGGCTCCTTGTTTATTGTTCGGGAACACTTCTATCTGGCCCATTTTAACATAACAAATTGGAACTACTTACTATTCAGTTCCTAATCAAGATGAAGTGATACTTGGGGAAAATTCCAAGTGCATGTATTTTGTACTGTTCAAATAGACCTTTGAATCAAAGGATACCATGCGAAGTATAACTTGACCTAAATATTTATTAAAACACAAAGTACTTTAAATAAAGCCAACATGTACTTTTTCCTTCTCAGGCTAGAGGCACACAATGTTAAAATATCCTGATTTTTATGGGTCAGCAGAGTGAAGTATATGACGTATGTTTTATCTTGAGATTTAAAGCTGATAGGGGAAAGCTACTGCCATTTAAAAAATCAACGGCTCAAATATACCCAGAAGCAAGTCAGACATTTGAGGCACAAAAATGTGTGTTGGCCAGTGTTACTGATTCCAATATTTTGTAATATGTGAACAGACACTTTTATTCTATTCTCTGGCTGGTATGTTGGGTAGTAAACCTAATTTGAGGAATAGGTACTGTCAATGTTTCTTCATCTACTGTAACTGAAATCTCACAAGTGGGTGGCTTGAATGAACAGAAATTTATTTTCTTAGAGTATAGGATGCTTTATGTCTGAATTTAGGGCATTGGTTAAAAGAAACCACTTTCTCTTGTCTCTGGGGAAAGTCTCTTATAGTTTCTATAGTTCAACACTCCTTGATTTCTTGAGGATCTCCATGTGACATGCATCTTTCTCTCCATTTATAGTTCTTTCTCTCTATCTAATCTATTCTTCTTGTACCTCAGAGGTGGGGATGGTTAAGGCATCCTCTGCTGATAGAGGCTCATTAATGGAACAAAGAAGATCACTTCAAAATGTGATTACATCCACAGGTACAACCATTAAGATCCTAACTAATATACGTTTTTTGGGGGTGGGAGGTACAATTGAATCCATAGTCAATACCTATTCTGAAATTGTTAAAATCCCGATTACCATTTGAATAGTGTGTATCACACTTCAATAGAGGAAATCAGCAAAATGACAGAATTCTCTACAGTGATATCAGAAACTGGGATTTATATAAACAGTGGGGAAAGGGAAATTTTGCCAAGATCCTAAAATTTAACAAAACAATTTCTGCTGTCTGATCTTATATATCAGACAGAAAAAAACTCACTCCACCTTAACAATTTTCTACTTGGTAATCTCTAACTTTACTGATTTGGTAAATATCTAGGTCTTGAGTAATTATTGGAGTCTGTAGATGGGACAAATGACTAAGGTTCTTGACTGCTATCTGAAAGTTTGGAGGTTCAAGTCCACCCAGAGGCACCTTGGAAGAAAGGTCTGGTGGTTTACTTCCCAAAATCCAGTCACTAAAAATTCCTATGGTTCACAATTCCAGGATGAAACACACAGGGCCACATGCGTCAGTGGGAATTAGTATTTAATAACGCATTAGTCAAAATTGCAGTTCCTATGTGACTCTGTAGGCCTTCAGAATTACTTAAAAATGAAATGTTTTTTGGTCATATTTTCTATATTTGTTAAAACTCCAGGAAATTTGTGCTTCCTTATTTCAAATTGATATTTCCGAACTTGATTTTGTTGTGGTATTTCTTAGAACTAATTTGTTGGGGAAATTGAGTCAGTTGAGCGAAGCTTGTACAGAAAAAGTAAGGAAGGTGGTGAAATAGTCCAGGTTATGGGTGAAAGGACTGAGGGAAAGGGACAAGGGAAAGGGCTGAGGACTGAGATAATCCCACTGTGTTGAGTTGGGGGCTGGGATGCTATTTAATGGAAAGTAGAGGAAGTGGAAGCCAAAAACTGAAGTCAGTGAGCCAGAAGGAAGTACTATTTTCTTATGGTTCCCAACATGGACATTGGAATTATACAGATTGAGATCTAAATCCTAGCTCAGCACTGTACCCTTAGGCAAGTTATAAAAATCGCTCCAACACTCAGCTTCCTGTGTTTTTAAATAGAAAATGAAAACCTCCTTGCCAGCCTGTCCTAAAGACAATTTGTTGCTGTTTTAGGAGCCAGCCCAGTTGATTTCGCCTCATAGAACCTTATGTGCAGCAGAAGGAAACCAGCTGGTCTTTTACCTCCTTCCTAATCATTGTTATTTTTCAGCCACCCTGTCAATTCATCTCATTGAGGGTTTTCGTTTTTTTACTGACTCTCCTTTACCAAATCTGATGGCCTTACCCAGGGACTTGTCTCTCTTGATAGTATGCCCCAAGAACGAGAGATGGAGTCTCACCATCCTTGTTTCTAATGAGAATTCTAGATAGAATTTGTAAATGTTCAATAAAGTTGCTACATTGTGGCAAAATAGGAGTAATACACTAGCTTTCAGTAATGTCATAAAAATCAAGTTTCAATGGGTGTTTGGACAACTTGAATTCCACAAGCAAAAGAGAGGTTAGAAGCCTTACCTCACACCATATAAAAATGTAACAGCAATACCTATAAAACCTTTAGAAGAAAACACATGACTATTGTGTTAGTCTGTGTAGACTAGAGAAACAAATCCATGGACACACATGTGTGTATAAGGAAGAGGTTTATATACAAGAGCAATTGGATATTAAGAAAACAACCCAATCCAGTCCAGTCCAAGGCCATAAGTCTGTTATTAGCCCATATGTCCAATACCAATCTATAAAGTCCTCTTCAGACTCACAAAACACATGCAATGAAGCCAAATGCAGGATGAACACAAGCCAGTGGGTAGAAAATGTTTGCATCCAGTGGCGTTGTAAGTATCTCAGGGCTGGCAGGGGTCTCTCTGTGACTGGCTTCAGAGGTCTGGTTGCATCCATATGGCTTGTTGGCTCATGGCACTAGGATAGTTCCATTTGTGTTGTTAGTTGCAATGTCTCCCAGGGAGTCATCAGAGAGAGATAGTATCTCCTGCCTCAAAGAAGGAATACTGGATTTCCCAGAATTCTCAGGAGAAGGCCATGCCCACACAGAGGTCTCATTGGCTATCTCTAGACTGACAGACTAGACTCCACTCCTACACTCCTAATCCTGAAATTGACACCAGATTAGGTGTCTACCACAGACCCCCCCCTTATCAATTTGACATTTTCACATAACTCTTTGGCCAAGTATAATTTTCAAGCAAACAATAAGAAAATCATATCTGTACTGAACAGTATAAAACTAAAATGCATACAATTCAATATGTGCCACCCTCATTTAAACGTCACATTTTGAAAGTGAACAAAACAAAAATACCCCATGCCTAACAATTGCAGTTAAGTAACACCTACACCTTAATCCTACAATACTATGAACATATTCCAGAATCTATGAAAGTTTGTAAGCCAACCACTTCATACCTTTATCCCCCCAATTTTGGGTATCCAATTTCTATATTGCCCACTTACATCAACCCAGTGCTCTGAGGAGACATATTTTTCGACGTGAAGAATCTTCATTCCAGTTGAAACCTTGTGAAATCCACATCCATAAGCAAAGTCAAACCAGGACAGGCCATCCATGAAATCTGCAGCAATTTGCACGAGTTCACAGGCTCAAAAATCTTCTCTTCATCTGGCCGGGGTCTCGTCAACTCAATATGAGCTGCCTCTCTTAGCCTCACCAGGGTGTCCATTGGTCACCTTGCCTTAGACCATGGCCCCATCACACATTCTCAACAACCCTAGCCCCTGTGCTAGTCATGAACTTCTGACCAGTCAACCCACTCTCATCTCTTCTAGTTCCTGTAAAAGAAGTCCACAGGTGTCAGTGGCCAGACTCAACGCATCTCTCTATTGCTGCTTTTCTCACACTTCCACTCAACAAGTGGATCCAGGTGGTCACTTAGCAAGCACTTCTGCCTGCCCACAGGCTTCCTTTAAGGTTCAATCCTAGAGAGGAGTTTTCTTCATGGTTCCAGATTTTTCCCAACTTTTGACAAAATCCACTAGAGTTCAAACTTCAAATCCAAAGTGTTCTTTTTTCCC
The DNA here is from genome assembly GCF_000313985.2 of Echinops telfairi. Lineage (NCBI taxonomy): Eukaryota > Metazoa > Chordata > Mammalia > Afrosoricida > Tenrecidae > Echinops > Echinops telfairi. Next base: position 22,515,750 of record NW_022111368.1, on the reverse strand, counting down.
TTTAACCTGTAAATCTTGCCCTTAGGCAGATCTCTTAAAATGCAAATATCCTGAATACTCCAAAGGCCCTTCTCAGAGCCTTCTTCCCAGGCGTGGCCTAAGCCCATCTAAAGATCAAATTAATGGGTTGAGGCAAGTGGGTTTACAAGCTCTCTATTTTCATACTTCTCAAAATCATTTCTATACATCCTTATATCTACAATAATAATCATAAGAAATCAGTATGGACACCAGATTAGGTGACTACCACTATATGAAAGCGTTGTACATCTTTAAAACTTAGATTTGGCAATAGGTTCTTAAACATGATACTAAAAACACAGACAACAAAAGAAAAAAATAGATAAATAGAAATTTTTCAAATTTTAGGGCTTTGGGTTTCAAAGAACACGATGAAAAGAGTGAAAAGTCAAACTGCATAATGGGAGAGAATATTTGAAAATTATATATGTTGTGTCAATTTTGCAGAATATAAAAGAAGACTCTTAAAAGTCAAAATAACAACAGGCCCATTAACGCATGTCATAGGATTTGAAAGGACATTTCTCAAAAGAAAGAAATGCAAATCGCTAACAAGTACATGGAAAGATGTTCAACCTCATCAGTCATTGCTGTTACGTACCATCAAGTCAGTTCTGACTCCCAAGACCTTACATGTAACAGAACAAAATAATGTCCCATCTGGCACCATCCTCACCATTTTTATGGGTGGCCCTATTGTAACCATTGTGCCAATCCTTGAGAGTCTTCTGCTTTTTAGCTGACTTCTGGTTTTGTTGACTTTACCAAGCATGATGCCCATTTCCAGGGACAGATTCCTTCTGGTAGCATGACTAAAGTACGTGAAATGAAGTCTTATCATGCTTGCTTCTTAGGAGTAGTCTGGCTCTACTTCCAAGTTGGGTCTGTTTGTTCTTTGGGCAGTGTATGGTAGTTTGAATAATCTTTACAAATATTATAATTTCAATGCATCTACTAGTCTCCAATCTTATTTACTCATTGTTCAGCTTTTGCATGCAAATAAGGTGGAGTCAGGTACATCTTTGTTTGTGTATTAGTCTGGGTACTTTAGAGAAACAAATTCACAGAAACTCATATATAAGAGAGAGTTTTATATAAAGGTTAAGTGCACATCAAGAAAACATCCCAACCCAGTGCTGCCCAAACCCACAAGTCCACTATCAACCCATATGTCCAACACGAATCCACAAAGTTCTCCTCCATCTCACAAAACACACGCAATGACACCGAACTGCAGGAGGAAAGCCGAATCAGTGAATGTGTAAGCATCTCAGCGCTGGCAGGGGTCTCCACATGGCTGCTCCAGCACCTCCAACTGCATCACGGTAGGCCCATGTGGCTTCTCCTCAGGGATGTCTGGCAGAAAGTGAACTTTGCCAGCTGAAGCAGGGAACTGGCTAAGGCACCTCCACCCTAGTCCGACCATCACAAAGCAAGAGACCCGAGAGCTATAAAGGTGAGACTCACTGAACCATTTATCCTTCTGCCCTTCAATTAACCCCACATGAGTTTATCAGCCAGGTTGGCACAATAAACTAACTACCCCAGTCTGCAAAGTGACATCTTTACATCCTTTCCACTTTAAATAAGCCATTTGTAGCAGATTTCAGAACTCCAAAACAAACTCACTGCCATCAAGTTGATTTTGACTCTCCTCAATCCTACAGAACAGAGGAGAACTGCTACTTGGGGTTTCTGAGACTGAAAATCTTTCCGGGAGGAGGAAGCATAAAGTTCTTTTCTGGTGGCTTGTCTCTCCTGATCCTCACTTCTACGGGGCTTTCTTTCCTTTTGAAGGGTTGTACTTCTGTCTTTCAAGACAGATGTGTGTTCTGGTGGCAGTCTCTGGGAACTCCAATATTAGTCACCAGCACCATGATTTAAATGCTTAGTCTTTGTCTAACTTTCACAAGTGATGAGGCAATTGACAATACCATGATTTCGGTCACTTTCACAAGTGGATGAGGCAATTGACAATACCATGATTTCGGTCACGTGCACCTAAGTCCTGAAAGTGAAATCCTTGTTCTTCAACATTTTAAAGAAGTCATGTGCAGCAGATTTGCCACCTAGAAGAGAAAATATACTGTCCGTCAAACTTTAAATATAGATACTAGATTCCTGAAATATTCAGGGTAGCCAAGGACAATATAACACTATTCTCTCTATAGAATGATTAAATTTTTATTATACTATTGATTTAACATAAAGACAGCTTGCTGAAGCAGAAATTGTCCTTTAATTAGGCAGTGCATGATTATCCATGTGCTATGATTGGACAGGGCACCAGCAAGTGACCTATTAAAATAATTCTGCATATAAATTTCCACTATTTGATACTTATTCACCAGCTCTCCCAATTTTACTTATTGCTGTTACAGAGGAGGACATGCAATTATTCACACGTCTAGTTCAACCAAGGCTCCAAAATGATTGTTCGGCAGACAGCTGAGAAAAATCTGTCTACTGTCTGTTATTGACAGACATGGTGATAGCTTTTCTCACATTACTATATTTTTTAAGCCTCCCAGAAATTTAGTATGATCCCCCCCCCTTTTTTTGCATAAGGGGCAACTATGACGTATAAAATGTAGGTTAGCAATCAGACTGAAAGTCTTGGGGTGAAAGTGAGGTCCAGGGGAGAAAAAGATCGAAAGACATGAGCCACATTATTTAAGGAAAGATCTGTGACTCAGGAGCATGTGCTGGATTTGTCACCTGTGTGGGCTTGGGCATATCCCACCCCATCTCCAGGCCTCAATGTCACCATTGGTAAAAGGAGCATGAGCTTCAATGTTCTTTAAATTCTCTTTTATTTAGTATCTTTACTTTTCAGTTTTTTCGACTTTGAACTTTACTGGGGTGAATACTAGCTGATTACAATTCTTTTCTTTTTCTGCCATCATATATGTTGTTTATTTTTTTATATTGTTTTATTAGGAGCTCATACAACTCTTCTCATAATTCATACATACATCAATTGTGTAAAGCACATTTGTACATGCATTGCCCTCATCATTCTCAAAACATTTGCTCTCCACTTAAGCCCCCGGCATCAGCTCCTCATTTTTTCTCCTCCATCCCCGCTCCCCCATCCCTCATGAACCCTAGATAATTTATAAATTATTATTTTGTCATATCTTGCCCTGTCCGAT
>NW_022111368.1:22498812-22511791 GCF_000313985.2 Echinops telfairi | reverse complement strand
TCCTCATACAGAAATATATTCACATATGTACATGCCTTTATTTAGACCTCCCCAAAATGCCTTTGCCTCCTAGCTCTTTCCTCTATTTCCTTTGACTTTCCTCTTGTCCCACTATCATGCTCAGTCTTCATTTGGGTTTCAGTGAGAAGATTATCTAATGGCACCTTAGCTGAGTTTCTGACGTGCTATATTGCCTTACTTTTGCAAATCTGTGATGCAGTGCTCAAATCTCCTGTTTCAGTTTTATATTTGGCTGTTCAGAGTCAAGTGTAAAGGAATGCTGCTAAAGAGAAGGCACTCAGGCCCTCTCTTAGCTGATCTCATCCGAGAGATGGAATCTTGGTAAAGAAAACAGAAAGCTCTTACTCCAATTTGGCCTTTCAAAAGTTAGCTCATATAGTCGTAAGCTGAGTATCAAAATCTTTTTGATTCTTCCCAATTTCATACATTAGAAATGTAGCAATTTACAATGCATTTTTAAATTATGAAGCTTATAATATTTAAGTGTGTTTATTGGTCACTTACATTTTTCTTTTCTCTATTGTGGGTTTTAGTGCATTTAAAATATTTTGTTATTATTATTATTGACTATTAAAGTTTTATGTGTTGTACAAATACTTATATTCTGCACTTTTCCCTGTAGTTTCTACTTGTCTTTGTGAGTGCTTTTAGACACTTTTTGATTCACAAAATTAAAAAATTTCATGTGCTTAATATATATATATATCTACATATTGGCTACCCACAGGTATTTGACTGCATAACAGACTACAGCTAACTTTGAGCAGACTGGAAATCCCATAACACTTAATTATGGTCAGGTGCAACCTGCACACAGACTAGGAGGCAGCTGCTTTTAAAAGAACAGGGAAATTTCATGGTTTAAAATCAGGAAAGGTACACATCAGGGTCGTATGATCTTACTACAGTGAACCCTCGCCACTTTGTGCTTCGACTTCTGCGGCTTCACTCTATCGTGGTTTTTGCGTAACAGCGCATGCTCTGTCATTACTGCCACTGATTGGCTCATACTGTACACGCTTCTGTCTGCATTGCTACGTATTGGAGCTACGTATCAGATGCATTTTTGCTTTTGTACAGTGTACTGTAATTGTTTGCGATTTTTAAGAAATTTTATCTAAGCCCTATGATGGCTCCTAAACGAGCTGCTTCTTCTAAGCCTTCTGACAATAAAAAAAAGCGCCAGAGGAAGATGCTCACCATCCAGGAAAAGGTAAAACTTTTGGATATGATCAAAGATGGCAAGAAAATCGTGGAGGTTGCATGCCATTGATTACAGTATTTGTAAGAACTATGTATAATAATACTGTATGTGAAATATGTAATACTGTAAACTAGATGCCATAAATAATATAATAAATAATAAATGATAATTGTAACATCCAAAATGTTTTACTGTATTTTACCTTTTTTGTTTAATAAATTGGTTAATACGAGTGTAATGGTGACTAAAGGGTGATTTTTCATGTCCTCTATGCTCTAACTACGAAAATATTTGATTTACAAATAAGGAATCCTACTTCGCGGAATTTCATTTATCATGGTAGGGTCTAGAACCGATTAACCGCGATAAATGAGGGTTCACTGTATATTCATTTATACATGTTCTGATAAAATTAGCTGAACGCTAGATTATATGAAGAAGTACACACCATAAGGGTTAGAGAAAGGCTCCTTACGGACCTGTGGCATGCAGGTGACATAGCACTACTTACTGAAAGCCAAGAGGACTTGAGCCACTTCTTGATGAGGATCAAAGAGTACAGGCTTCAGTGTGGATTGCAACTCAATGTACAGAAACACAAATGTTCAAAACTGGAATAATACACGTCACCATGACAAATAAGGAAAAGATTGAAGTTGCCTAGGATTTGGGGAGCTACAGTCAAAATGCCACATGACATCCTACGTTGGACAAATCTGCTACAAGAGAGTTCTCTAAAAGTACTGAAGATAGAATATATCACCTTGATGATTAAGGTGCTCTAAGTCCAAGCCATGGAATTTTCAGTCACTTCATATGCAGGTGAAAGCTGGACAAGGAATAAAAGAGATCAGAGAAAAATTAATGTCTTCGAATGATGGTACTGGTGAAGAACATTGCGCGTACTACGGACAGCCAGAAAGTAGTCTCTCTGGAGGAAGCGCAGCTAGGGTCTTTCCCAAGCTGCTCTCACGGTTCTTCCTTTTTCTTTAGTTTGAAAGTTTGATTACAGGATATCTTAATGACTTTCTTTTTGAGGCACGCCATTCTGGAGTTTCCTGTATGACACTTCATGACGTTAGAGAAGTTTTCTGGCAATACATCATTTGCACTTTTTTGTGATTTTGGGGATACAGATAGATTTCTCCCAAGGTGTCTCCCCCAAATATATGCCAAACCCAAGATGCTGCTTGGTACACAGGATAAATGACTATACACTGGGAGGTCAACAAATGTAGGTCAGAGGTTATTCTCCCTAAGGGTTATCAGTCATCTAGAGCAGTGGTTCTCAACATTCCTAATGCCACAACTCTTTAATATAGTTCTTCATGTTGTGGTGACCCCTCCAACCATAAAATTATTTTCATTGCTATCTCATAACTGTACTTTTGCTTACTGTTATGAATCCTCATGTAAATATCCGATATGCAGGATGTATTTTCATTGTTACAAATTGAACATAATTAAAGCATAGTGATTCATCACAAAACAAGATGTAATTCTATATTGTGAAATATTTATTTCTAATGACAAATAAATCAAATTTTGTCTTGAAGCATGGTGTAGCATGGGTAACAGTCTTCATGCCAGGTACTTGTAGGTGGGTTTATCTGCATGTGGACCGACCTGCCTGGAGACGGATAGAGGAGCGGTGTCTTAGTGCCTAAGACCATCGGAAATATGTGGTTTCTGATGGTCTTATGCGACCTCTGTGAAAGGGTCATTTGACTCCTAAAAGGGTTGCAACCCACAAGTTGAGAACCACTGATCTAGAGCAACCAGACTGTACAGTCTGACTCACCCTAAGTACGGCCCACTCTCTTCTGATAAGGATAGTGATGGTTCCCTTGAAAGAGAGCTTGAAGGCAAGGTCAGACCACTCAAGGAGGACTAAGGTTAGGTTACTATAGAGTCTGGGGTCTGCCCACCTTGCCATGTATGTACCCCCATTCCCTCTTTTTACTATTGCATGTACACCCCTACGTCATCCCCTTCCTATTGCTTGTATTGCCTATGTTACAACCCCTTCCTATGATGTAGGTCATTAGCTGTAATCCAGGGGCTTGCATGCCCCCAAAGATATACATCTAAGAAATAAATCAGAGCTCTCACCTGCCCTCTCATATCCCAACTCCATGTCTACCACCAAGAGGAGCTGAAGTGAGCATGCTACCATGAAATGTGTCTGACGTCTTTATTTTACTCTTTTTCTCTCTACCCCGTCTCTCCTATTTCTTTTTGATTTTACTACAAATTTTACATATCTTAACCATATGACTGTGCCTACCGAACCGTGATTAGTTGTGGGGGCTGGTTACTCCCACGGTGATTTTTTTTTAATCCTTTCTCTTCCTCTTCTGGAATTCCAACTACACACAAATTCTTCCTCTTGTTAGTGTCCCATATAATTCTTGGTGTTCTCCATTTCTCTTTATTCTTTGTTTTGTGATTTGTAATATTTTGTTGTTATTTGGATTTCTGGTTGTGTTTGTATCATTTCTAATTGTTTATTTTGTCATTTGTTCTTGTATTATTTTCCTAAATTCTTTTGTTTTTCTAAATTCCTTTAGTTTTTGGTCTTATTTGGTATTTCCTTGTATCATTTGGATATTTTATATAGTAGGGACTTAAACAAGTTCATAATAAAATTCTATTAACTTAGCAAGAAGCTGGAAACACCTCAAATTCCCATCAGTAGAAGAATAGATAAAAAACCCAAACAAAACACCTTGGTATATACACACAATAAAACAGTACCCACCTCTAAAAATTAGTTATGAAGCACCTTGTGACATGGAGGGATCTGGAAATCATTGTGCGGCGTGAAGCTAGTCAATCACAAAAGGAAAAGTATTGTATGGTCCATTGCTCCAGGGATGAACACCAGGATGGTAGCAAGCTCCATCTTTCGGGCCATCCAAAATGCTGGCCAGGTTGACCGGCAGCTCAGTCAAGTGCCTGACTGGTGCACCATCCTCTGTGTGTGTGTTTCTTGAAGGTCACTTTGATGGAGAGGTCATCCTGTCAGCTGGGATCAGATTTTTTAGAGAGAAGGAGGGAAAGATGACAGCTTAGTGGCTGCCATGTAAAGGTGTGACAAGCTTCCTCTGGACAAGTAGACTTCTTATCAGAGTGATGAGGGCTGCTGCTGAGAACATCGAATCAGCCAGGGCCAACGAGAGCAACCATGTCTTGAAGAAGACAATCACATTCCTGTTGGTAGAAAAAGGGGGAGGACCAACTTCCTCATGGGGAGAAAATGACTGATAATATTTTTAACGCCCCTAAGGAAGGAGTATGCCAGGCATACTAATAGGCTACATTGGTACACCCCCTGGGGACCCAGACCATGCGCTATAGAACACTGGGACATTGAATTCTGGATCTTCAAGGACAGATCAAAGAGATGTGATATGAAAACTTCACAAGGTGAACTAGGCCCTACCTCCCACACACCTGTAATCAGAAAACTTAAGGCCAAAATTACAGGCTATGTGAAGAAACAGAAGCAGCCATAGTGGGAAAATCGAACTGTCAGTAGGTGGACTGGCATTTACTTACTACTCCAATGTCCCACTTGCTATATTAAGATAGGCATTATTCTGGCAGACCTGTATCTGACATTCTCAGTAAATATTACTGTAATTTTTTCCTGACCACCAGCTTCCATTGTTTGTGGAAGTAGTGTCCCGGCACTTAGGGATTTGTTCTGTGCAGGTGAATAAGCCATGCTTCGCCGTTTGTAGTTCTCCAGCATTGGCTCAATTTCCTTCTCTCCGTAGTATTTTAAAATTGTTACTGTGGGTTAAATCAACGACACTATCAACAGAACGTCCTTTTGCTCTAGGCCCTCAACCTGTGAGTCGCGACCCCTTTGGGAGTCAAATGACCCTTTCACAGGGGTCACCCGAATCATAACAGCAGCAAAATTACAGTTACGAAGTAGCAACAAAGATAATTTCATGGTTGGAGGGGTCACCACAACACGAGGAACTGTATTAAAGGGTTGCGACATTAGGAAGGTTGAGAACCACTGCTCTAGGGAGATGATCGATTATATTTTCTACCACAAAATCACAAAAATGTCTCTATGGTGAACCAGAGGCAGATAGAAAATAGGTTCAAGAATGGAATTGGGGGCTGGCACTTAATCCTAGCTCCAATCTAAGAATGGTCAGTTCTTATGACACAATAAGATACTGCATGGTACTTGACCTCTTAGAGGAAACACAGAAGAAATGGCTGTTATAGTAATGTGTGGTGAAGAAATGTGATGGTGCCAGGCTCACAGAAAGAATAGTATCTGTGGTCTCAAAGGCTTGTATTTAAACAAGCAGCTACCCAAGTGAGACGTCAACTAGGCCACAAGGAAGAAACACACCAACATCCATGATCCAAGGATTGTAAATTGTATAATCCAAATTTGAAGGCGGGAATTCTATCCAAACTTAAATTGTGAGATTCTGGTTTTCAAAAGAGTATGGATGACATTGGAAGCTTCAAAGACACTTATAGGACCTACTGTAGTTGGGGGTTAGGAATAACCTTGTTGTCAGACAGAGCGTATGGTAGAGATGACTATATCCCATTAAAATGTTAAATCTGACTTGGATTGTCAAACCTTGCCATTCTAGCTCCTTTTTGATACACTCTGTGCTTGATGTGGTTTTTAATATTTTTTTGTGGCTTTTTTCACATTGGGATTTATTTTTTTGTATTGTGTCATCATTGGTAGCCTTCTTGACTGTCTGTTATATAGTTTTCTATGTTTTTCAGTGTATGGAATCCAGGATGGATGAATCTGTAGACACAATAACTAGAATAAGAGTTCCTGGGGGGTATGGAAGGAGAAGGGAGATCGGTACTAGGGAGTTGACCAAGGACTATAAGAAGCAAGAAAATGCTTTGAAACTGATTGTGGTAGTGACTGCACATGATTGTACTACTGAATAGCATGAGTAGGTATTAATTTAATGGTTTGAAAAAAATTAAAAAAAACTGGTGAAAAAAAATCCATTCACTTTTAATTCTATTTTTTCATGAGCTTTTTGAAACTCCCTTGAATAAATGTCTTGAATTATTTATCAAGTTGTTCTATTACCATTTCTTTCTCAGGAAATTTTCCTTCCTCTTTATTTTGCCTACTTATTTCAGTCACCTTAACCTGTAGACTCATATGATTTGTTATTGTCTATTGTCTCTGTAATAGTCAGATGTTAATTAATTCCTTTCATGATTGTATGTATTTTGTTTTATGCCAATTAAATAAATTATCTTTGTGTTTCTGGAGATTTGCCTTTCCTTTCTCTCTTAAGCCCGCCCCCCCCCATTGTATTATTGTAATTGCTGTTGTTTTGTGGCTCTGGGCAATGTGGGACTTTGGTTGTGTCTGTTGGCTGGGCACAGGCCCTCCTATGAGTCCCCGTGATAGGCTTATATGTCTTCCCTTACAGAATTGAGTGGAAGTGGGCGTGCAGGTTCTTTCCTGGGTACTGGATGGCATCTGATGAGCATTCAGGGTCCTTGCACAGTCTGTGTTACTGTGGGAACCTGCCAGGTGGTTGCTAGCAGTTACTGCAACTGATCCAGAGATCAGGGCAGAATGTATCCATCTTCGCTTTGAGGAAGTGCTAGCCAAATGGATGGGATAGGCCCATTGCTTGTTCATGAAATGGTATCTCTGTAGGTGGTGAGGTACCAAGAGCTTTCAGTTACCTTTCAGTTATCTGTGGGAACTGTTTGAGTGTAGAATATAGGGTAATGCAACTGGGTGGGCATTGGATGGGGACACGAAAATCTCCTGCTTGTCATTTGAAGTGCTGTTAACTCCGACCAGGATGTGACTGGCCTTGCTGTTCATGTGATATTACTGTCCAGTCCATCAACGGGCTGTGGGTGCAAGGAGTCTTCTTGCTGCTCATTGTGTTAGACACCGCGTTTGTTCTCATCAGGTTGCCAGGTGGTCAGGGTAGGATGCCTGGGTGAGTTAGTTTATTGTGCCAACCTGGCCAATAAACACATGTGGGATTAATTGAAGGGCGGAGGGATAAATGGCTTAGTGAGTCTTGCCTTTCTAGTTCTCAGGTCTCTTGCTTTGTGATGGTCACACCAGGGTGCAACAACCTTAGCAGTTCCCTGCTTCAGCTTGCAAGGCTGACTTCCTGCAAGACATCCCCAAGAAGCCGCATGGACCTACCTCGATGCAGCCCTGGATGCTGGAGCAGCAGTGTGAAGACCCCTGCCAGCGCTGAGATGTTTACACGTTCACTGACTTGGCTTTCCTCCTGCAGTCAGCATCATTGCGTCTGCTTTGTGAGATGGAGGAGGACTTTGTGGATTGGTGTTGGACATATGGGTTAATGTTGGCCTTGTGGCCTTGGGCTGCACTGGGTTGGGATGTTTTCTTGATGCACAGTTAAGCTTTATATGAAACTCTCTCTTTTACATGTGTTTCTGTGGATTTGTTTCTCTAAAGTATCCAGACTAATACAATGGGTCACTGAGCCCTGGTAAGGTGGGCCAGGTTTGTGTATAAATTTATGAATAACTCGCTTCTCCGGGAGTGGATGGTTGGTGGTTCTAGACTTTGGTATGGAGGTGGGAAATTCTACGTCTCTTGTGGCCATGTTCATGTGTGCATCTACAAAATGCCTACACCTCAGGAAATGGGTGCTGCCAAGGGAGAGGTAATGGATAAGGTCAGACATGTAGGTTTAAATTTCAGCAAGCTGCCTCTCCCAGAGGTTGGTGGGTGGGGCTTGGCCTACATAGGCAAGTGTTTACCAGTTCAGAAAGTGTCTGGAATGTGTGGCTGGGCTAACAATTAGCACAGGTGTCCTTGCCTGAGGTAGATGGGGCTGGTCTGTGTGCCTTGGCTCCATCCCTTGGTACCTCCGGGTGCCTGCTAATGCACGTGATAGAAAGGGTTGATGCTGGCACAGTGTCGATAGGGGGAAGGGTCTGAGTGTGAGCGTGAGTATGAGGGTGAGAGTAAGGGCTCTTGTTGGTAGTCTATAGTGTGGTCTTTCACTGGATGGCTTTCCTTATAAATGGCAGGGTGCCTCCACCAACAAGCAGTCCCTGCACTAGTGACCTGACTTCTTGCATTTACCAGAGGATCCAAAGCTCTCACCTGGTCCCTTGTTGCTGTTGGTAGTTACCTTCATGTTGCTTGTGACTCACAGTGATGCTATGTACAAAAGACAGAACACTGCCTGCTCCTGGACCATCTTCCAATATTGCTGTGCTTGAAATTGTTTTTGCTATGACGACGTCCACTTATCTTCTCAGAGCCTTCCTCTTTTTGCTGATTATCTACTTTATCAACCAGGATGCCACTTTCTAGGGTCCAGTGCTTCTTGATAAGATGTTCTAAGGGCACAAGATAATGTTTCATCATACTTTCTTATAAAGAGCACTCTAAGTGTACTTCCTCCACCAAAGAATTATCTATTCTTCTGGCAGTCCTTGTGATGTTCTATCTTGTTCATGAATATGTTCATTCAAAGACATGTTTGTTTTGTTCTTCCTTATTCAATGTCCAGCTTTGACACAAATACAGTGTTGTTGTTAGGTCCTACTGAGCAGGTTCCAACACAAAGCGTTCTGATGTACAACAGAACAAAACACTGCCCTATTTTGAGTCATCCTTAAAATGCTTCCTAAGTTTCAGTCTATTGGGTTAGTCAGTGTGTCAGTCCATCTCATTGAGAGTGTTCCTCTTTTTTGCTAACCTTCCACTTCAGGAAGCACGATGTCCTTACTGGTCTCTAGGCACCAGTCCCTCCTGATAACATCTTCAAAGCATGTGAGATGAACTTTTATCATCATTGCTTCTAACGAGTATTCCAATTGTAATTCTTCCACAAAAAAGATTTATTTGTTTTTCTGGAAATCCCTGGGATACTCAATATTCTTCACTTTCACCATAATTCAAATGCATTGATTTTTCTCCTGTCATCCTTATTTATTGTCTAGCTTTCCTATGTACACAGTTGACTGAAAAAAAAAAAATCCAACATGGTGTGGATCAGGTGCACCTCCTTAGTCCTGAAAATGATAGCTTTGCTCGTCAACATTTTTATTGGCATATAATTCACATATCATACAGTTTTATGGGTCAATTACATCAAGAACAAGCGTACAATTGCCACCACATTCAGTTTCAGATCTTTGCCAGAAGCTTTGCCCAGTACAATACTTCCTTTTGGTTTTTGACTGCTGTTTTCATTGACATTGATTGTGGATACAAGTAGAATTAAATCCTTCACAATTCAAATATTTTCTCCATTCATCATGATGTTGATTGGTTCGGTTGTGAAGATGGTTGTGTGTGTATAATTATATTGAAGGATATAGTCTTTGATCTTCATCAATACATGTTTCAAGTCCACTTGGACTTCAGCAGGCAAAGTTGTGTCATCTGTGTAGTGCAGGTTGTTAATGAGCCTCTCTCCTATTTGACGCTGTGTTCGTCATGTAGTACCGCTTCTTGGATTACTTTCTCAGCACACAATTCAGATAACTGTGTTGAAAACACACAGCACTCTCACACATCCTTCCTGGTTTTAAGCCAACTACGATCCCCTTGTTCGATGCAAATGACTGCTTCTTGGTTTCGGGATTGCACAATGAAGTGTCCTGGAATTTTTGTTCACAATTTGTTGTGTTACACAATCAAATGCCTTTGAATAGTCAATAAAAAACAGGTAAACATGTCTCTGGTGTTCTCTGCTTTGGGTCAAGTTCCAACTGAAGTCAGCAATGATATCATTCATTGCAGGTCCTCTTTGAAATCATGCTTGAATTTCTGGTCGCTCCCTGTCACTATACTGCTGCAACCATTTAAAAATCATCATGAGCAAAATGCTATGTTCATGTGATATTAATGATACTGCTTGAGGATTTCGACATGTTTGGGCATCTTGTTTTGGAATGAGCACGAATTTTTATCTCTTCCTATCAGTTGGCAAGTCTTCTGAAAGCGTTGACATACATCTCAATTGGTGTTTTCATCAAACACCGAAGCCTTGTTTTTCTCTCCAACACCTGCAGGGCACACTGCATTTCTACCTTCAATACCACTGGTTCTTGACCACATGCTACTTCTGGAATGGTGACCCATTGATCGGTTATCTTTGGTACAGTGACTCTGTGTATTCCCTGCACCTTCTTTTGGTTCTTCCTGTGCCATGCATATTATGAATTTGAAGCTTGAATGGTTTCTTCGGTTATTTCAGCTTGAGAAACGCTGAGTGTATTCTCCGCTTTTGGTTTCTAACTCCTAGTCTTTGCATATATCATTGTAATACTTTGCATTCTTGAGCTGTCCTTTGAAATCTATTTTTTTAAACCTCATCATTCCTTCCATTCATTTTAGATAATCCCAAGGTTATCAGTTCAAAACTACCAGCTCCTCTGCCAGAGAAAGATGAGGCTCTCTACTCCTGTAAAGAGTGATGGTCTTAGAAACCCACCGGGGCAGTTTGACCCTGTCTACTAGGGCCACTCTGAGGTGGTATTGACTCGACGGCAGTGAGTCTAATTTGGTTTTCAGATGCTCGAGAGCACATTTCTGAGTCCATTCTGGCCTCCATTTCATCGTTTCTTTTTTTTTAAAGCGAGTTTGCTTTCTTCCTGTGTGGTGCCTTTGGTATTATTCCATAATTCATCTGATCTTCAGTGACGTGTCAAATTTATTCTTGAGATGGTCTCTAAATTCAGGTGCAATATTCTCCAGGTTGTACTTGTTTTAATTTTCTTTCGTCTTTTTTCTTCCCTTTAATTGCCTACCATCGTGTACTCCTGGTCTACATCTTCCCCTTCCCTAATGCTCAGATGCCTCTCATTGTTTTCCATCCTCTCGAAGTACTTCTCCACGGTGACTCCTTAGTCTTCAGGCCAAAGCACTGTCATGCTTTCTTCCTAGGGATGCCTTGTCCGAGCGATGTCCTGTCCACCTGGACTTTTCTTTCTGGAGCTGTCGGCGGGAGTCTCTGCCACCCTCCAGCCACGTGCTCCTGTGCTTGCTCTCCTGGCTTCTGGACTTCAGCTTATGCTTTCCTGGCACCTCAAAATGATCCTGGTGCTCCAGGTGGGGGCCAGCCAAGGATCCCATGTTGCCCTCAGGCCTTCTTTCACTTTGCTTTTCATGTGTGACTCAGGCTGTTTCCTCAGCTCTTTGATGCTCTGAGATCTGAGTTCATTTCCTGGTGTCTATTTTACCTACTTTATTAAGCCTTTGTTGTCATTACAATATGTTCATAAGATGTCGAGTAGCACAGTCCAGACTAAAAAAAATCCTTATTGCTTTTAATTTCTACCAAAGCAGATGCCTACAAGTTTATCCTAGATTATGGGTTATAGTACAAACGTGTTAATTGCTGGTGGGGGTGGGGTACGGTAAGTAATTTTTTTCTGAAAAGAGACTGACAGCCCAAATAAATTGGGAACCTATGATCTAAGCATGTATAGTTCTGTCGACAAGGTTTCCATCTCTCTAGTGATAAGAGTTTAACCTTCCCCATGGGAGAAAGATGAAGATATTTGCTCCCTTAAACATTTAAAGACTCGGAATCCCAGGGGGCAGTTCTACGTTGCATTTTGAATGCTCAGAGTTGGAATTGACTTGCTGTTCGTGGGTTTGGTTTCTTTGTTTGTGTGTTTGCTTTTGGGTTCAACTCTTCCCTGAAGAATTTTGCACTATTCAATTGACACCACTTTACAACAGCAACTTAGGCATCTTTCAGAGACAAATCATGGTTCCTTTACATGCTTTTCGAGTTATGGGAATGCTTCTTGGAACGGGATCAGGGCTGTAGGGCAAATAATGTAATGTTTTCCAACAATTTATTTTTATTTTTCATGTTCAACCTTTGCTACCCTGGAAAAGCAATCAGGTTAAAAAAATTCCTCAGCACGACTTTCCTGGTCTTTGCCCTCTAATGTAACCTTCCATTTTCTTAAAATATTCTACTCTGGAGCCTTGTGAATTCTCTGTGTCCATTGAGAAAATCTATCACAATCGCTTATTTGGAATAGCCAAAACAGTTATAAAATCTCACAAGTGATCTCTCTGCCTTGAACTTCACTAGATCTTCTGAGAAGCCACTGTTGTGAGTGGGCTTTGCTCTCTGGATCATATTGGTAAATCTAAGACTCACCTGAGGTAGGATTTGTCTAATAAAATCATCTTTGTTAGCCTCAATCTTGGTTAAAAGACTGATGAAAAGGTCAGCTCCTGAACTAGCTCAGCGGTTCTCAACCTGTGGGTCGAGACCCTTTGGGGGTCGAATGACGCTTTCACAGGGGTTGTCTAAGACCATCAGGAAAGACATATTCTCGATGGTTGGGGATCACCATAACACGAGGAACTATATCAAAGTCGCGGTTGTAGGAAGGTTGAATTAAAGGGTCGTGGCATTAGGAAGGCTGAGAACCACTGAACTAGCTTATTTTCAAGCAACAATTTTGGCACCGATAGAACTGAGCGCTTGCTTAGGCCAAAATGTTCACTTAAAATGTGAAATCCCAGCTTCAGTAGCGACATCAGGGCCGATTCTACAGTCTTCCACCCATTTTTAGACTTCACAGTTTCTTCATTCATTAAGCATGGTCTTCCCTTTCTTGACTAATTTTTGAAGTTTTTCTGACCATTCTTTTTTTTAAATCATTTTATTAGGGCCTCATACAACTCTTATCACAATCCATACATACATCAATTGTGTAAAGCACATTTGTACATTCATTGCCCTC
>NW_022111368.1:22495717-22496910 GCF_000313985.2 Echinops telfairi | reverse complement strand
TGTTTGTTGGCCTTTAGGAGTGTTTTCCAGTCCAGTCTGTTGGAGCACCATGCCCTGGCTCCAAAGTCCACCTTCAGCATTCCCTGGGGACATCGCTGCTCCATTTCCTTGCTGTTCTGTTGCACCCCTTTAGTGTTTTGCCTCGGTGTGGCGGGATCAGATCAGGCGCAATTCGCACACCATGTCTCCCCTGTAGGGCTATGGGTCAGTGAGGGGCATCATGCCTCATAATGGGGCTGGCCATGTGGTCCTCTCTGTGGACTGGCTTCTCTAATTGGGATCATCATCCTCAAGGCCTGGAGGGCAAGGATGTGCTCCGCTCTCTCCTCCTCCCCCTTCATCTGCTCCAGTGTGCTCCTATCAGTTATGTCTCTCCCCCGGAGCTGCAGATTCAGTGCCATCCTTTGAAATAAATTCTTCTGCGGGGAGGGGCAGGTCTCCAAGTATTAGTTGGGATTGGGGACCTCTCCACTGGTTCCCTACTCCACGCCAGCATGTTGCATTCACATCTTGGAGCACTGGGTTGAAGTCTGAGCCATTATTAAGACATCTAATCTATTAAATATTTTTTTGTTTTTTTGGGGGGCAGCATTTTTGTAAACTTGTTGCAAAGCTTAAATGACTTGAGAAAATGTTTATGAGTTTTGTTAAAAATAAAGTCGATATATATATTGAATTGTATCAATAGAAATATCAGGTTTAACATGCACAAAGCCAAGAAAACCAACGATGCCAGATACTGAATTTCTATTGCACTCTCCTTTGAACACCCCAGCAGGAAAAGGCTGCTGGATGCAGATACCATGCAGTGCTGTAAAACTGATATTATCCTTGACCTCAAAATCATTTTTCCATGACACAGAAGATATATCTATATCTATATCTTTTATATCTGATACAGTGTATATATACTGAAGCTGCTTTAAAATGGGCCAGAAAGGATTACATTTTAGCCTAACTATATCTACCCTAATTGACTTTACAATGTTTTCCATATGTTTTACATATCCTGTGACTGTAGTCAAAGGGAATTCACTGGAGACTGTGGGGAGAAGTCAGACACTTGCTGCCAGACTGCTGTCTCATCCCACAGCAGGGCTGGGCCTGCTCCCTGCTGCTGGGGACAATGGCCTACTTCTCTCTGAAGCTTTGGGACCATTAGCTTGGTTCCTCTAGGTGGGGTTTACACCCTA
>NW_022111368.1:22476244-22495474 GCF_000313985.2 Echinops telfairi | reverse complement strand
TCCCCCTCTCCACGTGGACCACCAAGCAGGGCTGAGGTGAGCAATGTTGCTATGTATCATGCCTGACTGTATTATTGTATTATCTCTCATGCTCTTGATGACTTTAATATAATGCTTATATATCTCAAGCGTACAATTGTGCATTACTGAACCCAGAGGTAGTATTACTGAACCAGTGAGTTCAATCAGCGGGTGGGGGCTGGTTCCCTCACCCTCCGTCCTAGCAATTTTATTTAATACTACAGGAGACTTACTTAATCCATGTGGGAACATGACACAAAAGATGGATTTCAGCTTTCTCTCTCATCCACAGCTTTCTGCAAATTGGGTGCTCACAGTTCAAGTACTAATACTATTCCCTTCTTCAGATTTGGTTTTGTTATTTATAATCCTTGGATCACACTCCTATTTTTATTTTAACAAATCATTTTATTGGGGACTCTTTCAGCTCTTTTAACAATCCATACATCAATTGTGTCAAGCACATTTATATATATATTACCATCATCATTTCCAAAACGTTTTCTTTCTACTTGAACCTTTGATATCAGCTCCTATTTTTCCCCTTCCTCCATCACCACCCACCCTTGCGAACCCTTGATCATTTACAATTTTTAAAAATTGTCATATTTTACATCATCCACTGTATCTCTTCACTCACGTTTCTGTTGTTCGTCCTCCTGGAGGCAGAGGGAGGGGTTGTACATCAATCATTGTGATCAGTTCCTTCTTTCTCCTTTCTCCCCCCACCTTCCCCCCCATCTCATGGTATCTCAGCTCCTATTATTATTGTTCCTGAGGGGTTTATCTGTCCTGGATTCCATGTGTCGCGAGCTCTTATCTGTACCAGTGTCCATGCTCTGGTCTAGCCAGATTTGTAAGATAGAGTTGGAGTCATGGTAGTGGGGGAGGAAGCAGTGAACAGCTAGAGGAATGTTGTGTGTTTTGTCCGGGCTCATGTCCTCTTTGTGACCCTTCTGTGAGGGATATCCAATTGTCCACAGTTGGGCTTTGGAGCTCCATTCCGACCCTCCTCCTTCGCATCGAAATTGTTGTTTGTTTTGGATTTTCTGATACCTGATACCTGATCCTGTCAACACCTCATGGATCACATTTGCTATTATTTTTACTTTTTCAAGCAAGTATCTTACTTAGAGAAGTTGTCTGTAGTCATCTACTGATGAAAGAGACATGTGCAAATATGTCTTTTTGGTAACAAACCAATATAAGCATGTACTGGAAGCCTGGTAGTAATACTTTTTTTGACTTATTCTTGGATCTAAAAATGTATATGTTTATTTTGAAATGTATATGTTTATTTTCTAAGCTGATGTTTTATTTTAATAAATTGAAGATATTCTACTATCTTCTCACTTACATTATTTCTGATGCTATTTAAATGTTATCGCTCTGTAGTAGCATGTCTTTTTTTAATCCTGTAACTTTTGAGAATTCTATGTTATCATACTCTCAATTAATCTAATTATGATGTACTGTGTTGTCATTTTTACCATGTGCCTTGTTAATCTAGGTTTTGACCTAGATGCTGTCAATCTCGGTTTCTGTGTGTATGCTGTGTGTTGTCGAATCCATCCTGACTTACAGCAACCCTACATGAGAGAGTAGAACTGTCCCATCAGGTCCCAAAGCCTGTCAGATTGGCAGGGACAGAGTTCCAGATCTTTCACTCTGGAGCGGCTGGTAGGTTTGAACCAGAGGCCTTTGGTTAGCAGCTGATGTCTTCACCATGGTATCGCTAAGCCTCCTTCTGTGTTTAGAGTAGACATTAAATGTGTTATATCTTTGAGTATTATTTCCTCAGATATTTTTTCTGTACCCTTTTGTACATTAGTTAGACAACTTAAAGTTTTAACTACTAATTCATACCTTTTGTCCATGTGATAGTCTGTGAACATTAGAGAAACAAATCCACAGAAACTCATATGTATAAGAGAGAGTTTTATATAAAGGGTAAGTGCACATCAAGAAAACATCCCAACCCAGTGCTGCCCAAGACCACAAGTCCAACATTAGCCCATATGTCAGACACCAATGCACAAAGTCCTCCTCCATCTCACAAAACACACTGTGATGCCGACTGTAGAAGTAAAGCTGAATCAGTGAATGTGTAAGCATTTCAGCACTGGCAGGGGTCTCCACACATCTGCTCCAGTACCCAGGGCTGCATCGGGGTAGGTCCATGTGGCTTCTCCTCAGGGATGTCTTGTCGGAAGTGAGTCTTGCCAGCTGAAGCAGGGAACTGGATAAGGCAGCTGCATCCTGGTCTGACCATCAGAAAGCAAGAGACCCGAGAACTAGAAAGGCGAGGCTCACTGAGCCATTTATCCCTCTGCCCTTCAATTAACCTGACATGTGTTTATCATCCAGGTTGGCACAATAAACTAACTAACTCAGTCTACTTTTTTAGTTGTTATAGGCAGAGGGTAATTCTGGTCCCTACTTTCTTGGATGGATGGGAAAATTACAAAACCTGTGCATTAAACACTTAAAGTATATCACAGTCATTTCCTGTTTATTTAATAGTGTGGCTCTACACCACAGCACTTTATTCCTTAAACTAATTTAATTATTTTTTAATAAATTCCTTATTTTGTGTATTATTTAGTCCCCTCTGCCTATAATCCACAGTGTTACCAATAATCAGATTAATACATTTGATCATCCATAATTTCCTCAGAATAAATTCACAAAATAGTAATATATGGATTTAAGAGTATTTTAATTCTGGATGCCAAATTATCCTGCAGGAAGGGTGATGTTTTCAGATGTTGTTCAGTAAACTCTCACTTGGGACCACCCTATGTACATGTTTGATTATGAAAGCTTTATTGACTAGCAGCAGACCCAAGAGAGAATATCTGAACAGATCAATTACTCTTCCCCTAACCATTCCTTCCAGTCTTTTTCAAAATTTTCTGGTTGGTTTGATGTATTGCGGGAAAGTGGGTGAAAGTGAAAGCTCCACTCTCACAGTACAATTTTTTAAAAGAATGGAGGACACTCTTGCTGTTGAGTAGATTAGACGCGTGGTGACCCCACGTGGGCAGAGTCAACTTGCCTTCTTTCAAGGCTGTGCCTTTCTGGACACATATCTCAAGGTCTATCTACCAAGATGCCTCTGAATGGGTTTGACCCCATCTAGTTAGCAGTCAAAGCTTAGTCATTTGCACCAGCTGCGTTTAAACCCGCCTTCCTCACTCAGGATCATTTGAGAATACATTTCTTCATTTCTTCCTGGCTGTTTCCTTATTTCTAAAATAAGGGTAATTATAGCACCAACCTTTTAAGGTTATGATGTAGATGAGGTTACTGCCTGGCCTAATAAAAAGTTCATTTTGCCAGTCCTATTTATTTTTCTATTATATTAAAGACTCATTGCATAAAGTTTTAGGAAGAATTCAGAATGCTTCTTATTAAGAATGCTCTCTTCTGGGAGTATGATGTGACTCCACCGACTTTCAGGTTTCTCAGCAAATTTTGCAGATGGAGCTGTATATGCCTATTTATTCATCTGCAAATAAATAACATGTTTTATTTCTCTCAGTCCCTTACTCGTAGAAGAAGAGCTGGCTGAAATCATATAGATATATTCAAAACTTGAGTCTTAATTTCCTTGGAATGTTGCACAATATCTGGATTTTATCTGAGGAGATGATCTGTCCTAAAAAGTAAACTAATGAAGGCGTTGTTTAAATTTTTACCAACCGTGGTTGGAAATATCTCCAGTACTAGGTTTTAGAAGGTCTATAACAATGAAAGAAAATGTCCTTTATTACGATAGCAAGAAATAATAAAAGCCCATCTTTCCCATTTGCTTTTGTCTCTTATGTTCTTCGTGTGAGGCAAACAAAGGCCGCAATAACAGGGAAATACTGAAACTATAATGTACATTTCTCTGAGTTGGATCAACCCAAGGGCAGTGAGTTTGGTTTGGTTTAGAACCTATATTTCAGAATTTCCCCTTATGCTCTTTTAGGATATAATGTAAGGTATTTGTTTGAGAAGCCAGGGAGCAGAGGCCATTATTACAAAGGGCATCACATGAGAAGAAGAACTTTCGTGATCCAGGGGAAGATTGGCCAGAGTTATGGAATCCCTGCTCATAGCTGAGCCTAGGTTCCTTTCCATTGTTTACTTTAGTCCTTGCTTTCCTACTGCAACATCTGATGTCTGTTTGGTCTCCTCTCTGTATTTATTTGTGAGTTCTTACTCATCATCAGGAGCCCTGGTGGGGTAGTGGGTTACATGTTGGTCACCTAACAACAAGGTCAGCAGTTGGAATCTGCCAGTTGCTTTGTTGGACAAAGGTCAGGTTTTCATAAGTAATTCCCGTGTCTGAAACCCACAGCAGCAGTTCTCCTTTGTCCTTTTGGGTCTCTAGGAGTTGGGCTTTGAGTCAATGGCAGTGAGTTTTGGGTTTGGATCACAGATCATGGGGGCTTGTTGGCACCATAGGTCAGGCATTGGGTGAGAACCATGAGGTTGGTGGCTGAACCGCCCGAGCTGCTCCATGGGAGAAGAATGCTGTTTCCATCCATAAATATTCACAGATTTGGAAACCATGTATAAGGTCACTATGAATACGAACTGTGCAGTGGGTTTGGCCTGATGCAGTGGGTCATCCCTGATCATAGAAACATATCCCCAGCTCCCTTTCTTGAGCCTTCCCAGATGCCATTTTTACCCAGCACCAATTAGGGGTAGACACCAGATTCTGGGCTCAACTAGTGCATAAATCCCTCTTCAGACTCATGCAGTCACATGCAATGATGCAGAGTGCAGAAAGATCACAGGTCAGTGGGTGCAAACTCTTGTGAATCCCATGGCAGTGGGAGCATCTCAGTGCTGGTGCAGGACTCCACATGGCTCCGCCAGTTTCCTGAGTGTGGCTCTTCAACAGGAAGGTGAAGGAAAGAGAGGGGCTTCTGCAGGTCTCAGCAAGCCTCCAGGTGACTTGTCACCAGAAAGGTGAAGGCAGAGAGAGAGGGAGGCTGGCCTCCAGAGAGCCATTTATCTCAGTCACGCTCCAATCAAGCTGCGACCTGATTGACAGGCTAAACTTCACCCCTTCACTCTTAGTCCCCTCAAGTGGACACGAGATTATGTGTCTACCTGGCCCGTGCCCTGCCACTTCCTTATTATTAGTTAGTTAATACTTAATAGCAGATGGTCCTAAAATTTAGCAACTTAAATATACTTATTATCTTCTGTAGTTTGTGAAAATCTGCGAGTGGGATGATAGGCTGGTTCTTCTACGAAGTTGCAGTCAAGCCGTTGCCTGGGATTTGCTATCTCTGAAGAATCAACTGGAACTGGAAGAATGTCTCCCAGGTCCGTGACTTGGAAAGTGGCAGGAGGTTTCAGGGTTTTTTTTTTCTGCCGACCACTTCACATGGTTCTTATTATTTGGCTTCTTCTAGTTAGTGAGTTGGTTCAAGGTTAGTGAGCAAAGTCAAGGTACAGAAAGCCTCAACCCAGTGCTGCACATCTGGCAAGGAGCAGATAGGTACCACATATGCTGCATTTTACGGCTGGTACCGACCTACTCTGGTAGAGTATGGAAGGGTGTGATGGTTAAATTTGTGTTTTACTTTGGCAAGCTAAGCATTACTTATTTTGATAGTATTTTGTTGACGTGTTTAACATTTACAGTCAGTTGATTCCAAATAAAATACGTTAATTTTGATAAAAAGGGTACATCTCAGCCAGCCAATTGAAAAGTTTTAGAGCAAAAACCGAAGTTTTATGATTGTGCCTCAAGCTGAGGTTATAATTTTCCTGCTGGAGTTTCCAGCCTGCCTGATTCATGGATTTTGGATTTGCCAAATCCAAATCCAAATCCACAGTTGCACAAGTCAGTTCCTAAATATCCACCCCCCCCCTGCCCCTCTCTCATCTTCTCTTTTTCTGTATATTCTTTTGGTTGTTTTTCTGGAAAACTCTGACCAATACAGAAGGGACCACACTTGGATGTGAACCCCAGAAGGCAGAAATCACTGAGGGTTATCTTGTAGATTGGCCAATACAAATAAAGTTAATTTTTATTGGAAGTTCCCAAGGTCCAACTACTCATTTGATCATTCTTTTGTTTGAACTACTCCAAACTTGTAAAAATGCGGAAAGATAAAAATAAATCTTGTAGAAACATTTGTATTTATACACCTTGGTAAATTGATAGTTTTGGCGGGTGTCCATTCTTTTAGAAAAATATGTGGTATGGTGGGGGCAAGGGCAGGAGGGAGAAGATAACATAAAGATATGATTTTCAGGTAAAATTATTCTGTATTTTAGATGAATAGGTGGGTTTGAAATAACCCATTGCTCAAAAATCTCAAGTCAAGAACTTTTGTTAGATTCAGATAAACAAAATGTTTTCAGAGTTTTAGAATAGAAATGAGTAAGAAGAGTGAAAAATATTAGTTTTCATGTCTGATTTAAAATCTTAATTCCTCAAAGAGAAGAAGAGAGAGATCATGTCTACAATCCAAAGTCTTTGACCCATGTAGACCATGTCAAGTTAAAACCAACCAACCCAAACGAACCTCACTGCCAGGGTAAGCAGGAGTCAATGACTATAGCTCACAGATTTAGTCAAACCAAGAACAATCAATTGAATGTACAAATATGAAAATATTTCTACCCATTAAAGAGTTCTAAAAACTGAAAGAATTTAATATGGTGTAAACAGAAATGGAGGTTAAATTGTTATTTTCTGTTAAATGTGATGAGGGAAATTGACATTTGGGGGGATGGGCTAGGTAAGGACTTTGCCCTTATGTATTAGGTGTGATGAGGCTTATCTGGCTAAAACATGAATACTTCCGTTCTCCATTTTTCATAGAAGCTGCTTGGACATTTTTGTTGATGAGGTTTGATAGGTTTAAGGCGTGTCCACCTGGGACAGGCAGTATTGCCACACCAAACCCTGCTTTTCCAGCAACAACGCCTATTGTTCTCATTTCAGATATACAGTCTTGAGAAGGAAGAATGGGGGGGGCGGGGGAGCTACTGCGAGCTACTAGGGGGCTCTGACGGAGGCTGTGGTATCTTTCTTGTTGTGACCCAATCTCTAGCTAGTTGCTCCACATTCAAGAAACGTTTGGTATAGATGTGTTCTTGTGCAAACTGGAAAAAGGGCTAAGTTCTGGGCCATTGCTGACACTCCTGGGCACAGCGGTCTGAGACAAAGGAGACCTTAAGCAGAGACCGTTAGGAGGATTTGCTGCTGTTATAGCTTTGAAATTGGTAATGGGTCTGAAACAATTCCACCCAATTTCCCAAACTAGAAGGAAGACCAATTCACCACTAGGTTTCTGCTATTTAATGAAATTTTCAATATGACTAAATTCATTTCCATTTGGGTGCAGAGGTAATATCCCCTTTCTGTGTGGGCAGGACCCACATGAAAACACACAGACAAATGTGTTTGTGCACACCGAACACACCTCTCCTCTTCTAGCGGCACAAGTCTATTGTTCTCATTTAAGGAAATACCTCTGGCCAATTTTTATCTTTCATTTCATGCAAATAAATGGTGAATTGTGTCAGAGAGTCATTTGCTCTTCAATGGAAGATGATTGCTTTTTGCCTCAATTCTAGGACACATTGGCATTCGGGTGTTATCAAGGCATACAGTCACTTTTACCTCCGGTAGAAATGTGTGGCCTAAGGTGCACGATCAAAAATCTCCAGGCCTGGAGGAGAACCACGGCTTTCTGTGATTACTCACAGGCCCCCCTGGACTCTTCCTGCCAGATAACTGCGTTGGCAAGAATTTCTCAATTACGCACTTTGCAGAACCATAGAAGATGGAGGGGTTCTTAAAGGAAAATTCCCTCTGACAGCTACTCACATCTTCTTTACAACCAAACCTGGTGGATACTGATTGAGATTGTTGCTCTCCAGTTCGGCCTGACTCCAGATAACCCCAAACATGACCAAATAAAGAAAGAGGGGTGGTGGTTGTGAATTAGATTGTCTTGGATGCTAGTCAAACCTGGATCTCCAGCATGAATGATGATAATTCTACTATTGATCCCCTGTAGCCCCATGATAGAAATGAGATTCCATGAATTTAATCAAATGTGTTGAACACTCAAAGGAGTATTTAAAATGTCATTAATAATTTTAATAAAAATCAAATACTCTAAGTGTAACATTAAAGGACCACTTTATTTTTACTTTTATTTTTAAAAATACTTTTATTGGGGGCTCTTCCATCTTTTATCACAATCCATACATTCATCCTGCATGTCAAGCACATTTGCACATATGCCACCATCATCATTTTCAAAGCATTCTCTTCCCACTTGAGCCCCTGATATCAGCTCACCATTTCTTCCACCTCCCTCCCTCCCTCTCCCACCCTCCCTAAAAAGCCCTTGATAAGTAATAGATTATGATTTCCATAACTTACATCGTCCACTGTCACTCCTCACCCACTTTTCCATTATTTTTTCCTCTGGGAGGGGGTTCTAGGTTGATCCTTGTGATCAATTCCCCCTTTCTCCCCCCACCCTCCCCCTAATCCTCCTGGTATCTCTGCTCTCATTCTTGGCCCTGAGGGGTTTATCTATCCTAGATTCCCTGTGTTGCAGGCTCTTATCTGTAGCAGTGTGCATGCTCTGGTCTAATCTGATTTGTAAGGTAGAATTGAGATCATGATAGTGGGGGTGAAGGAAGCACCAAAGAGTTAGAGGAAAGTTGTGTGTTCCATTGGTGCTATACTGCACCCTGACTGGCTCCTCTCTTTCCTGGGACCCTCTCTGAGGGGATGTAAAGGACCACTTTAAAGGAAAATTTCAGAGCAAAGATGCTTTTGAAAATTCTTATGACCATAAAAGATATCAGGAAATCTAGAATTGTATCTCAATTATTCCAGATTCATCCAATAAACTGAGAGAAAGCTTGAGCAAACTGCAGATGAAATCAAGGCAAGAACAGAAAAACACTTTAGCAGAGTTCAGGAAAATACTACAAGAACAACCTGACAAAATAATGAAGCATTAGAAACCATGCAAAAACATCAGTTAATTATTCAGAAGATTCATGCTAAGATTTCAGAAACAGATCATATATTTAAAGGGCAAAGGGGTTGAGATATGGTTTGTGTCAACTTGGCGGACCAGGGTTCTCAGTCGTTTGGCAGTAATCCCTATTAGGTGATCTAACACAATGTAATCAACTTCATGATGGGCTCTATCATAACTTAATCAACTATGTGAACGGCCAGCAAGTGTGGTGGAGTATACTCTGGTGGAAATAGGTCACACTTTTGAGGCAATTGGGAGAAATATTCCACAGGTTTATGGCCTGCTCTTTTATATGCAGATTCTGTGGGACATCTTCACTTCTTTTGGGTCTGATCCTGCATATGATTTGTGGATATTGCTGTATTGCCTCCTGTATTAGTCTAGGTACTTTGGAGAAACAAATCCACAGCGACTCATGTATAAGAGAGAGTTTTATGTAAAGAAAAAGTGCATCACGAAAACATCCCAACCCAATGCTGCCCAAGCCCACAAGTCCAACATTAACCCATTTACCCAACACCAGTCCACAAAGTCCTTCACCTCACAAAACAGAGGCAATGATGCCGACTGCAGGAGGAAAGCTGAGTCAGTGAACGAACAAGCATCTCAGCACTAGCAGGGGTCTCCACACGGCTGCTCCAGCACCCAGGGCTGCATCGGGATAGGTCCATGTGGCTTCTCCTTGGGGATATCTTGTAGGAAGTCCATCTTGCAAGCTGAAGCAGGGAACTGCTAAGGCAGCTGCACCCGATACAACCATCACAAAACAAGAGACCCGAGAACTAGAAAGGCGAGGCTTCACCACCCATTTATCCCTCCGCCTTTCAACCAGCCCCACATGTGATTATCGGCCAGGCTGGCATAATTAACTAACTCACCTCCTGATCCCAGGAGGAATCAGCAGATAGCCAACCTTGGATTTATTCAACAATGCACCCACCAGCCTGTAGTCCTCTTGCTTTCTCAGTCTTTACAGCTATAAGGTTTAGGAGAAGACTCCAGTTTACCATCTAATGCATGGTTTTGAGCTAGACTGGATTTACTCAGTTCTACAGCTGTGTGAGCCATTTCTCGATAAAAATATTTTCCATATACATACACATATGTGTCACTTGTTTTGTTCTGTAGAGAATCTAGCCTAAAACAGTGGTAGAATGGGAAACATGGAAGGCTGAGTCAGTGAGCTTGAAGAGAAATCCCTTAATATGAATCTGCTAGAGGAACAATCAGTAAAAAGGAAAATCCTAAGACAGCTGAAGAATTGTGTGGGACCCCATCAAGAACAATAATTTACCTGTGATAGGAATTACAGAAGAGAAATAGACCCACAAAAGCACAGAGGGAGCTATCAGAGATGGTTGAAAGAAACATTCCCAATCATCATGAAAGACAAGAAAATTCAAGGAGCTGAATCAAGATAGAGCCTCAACTTTTAGATGAACTTCAGGTGGGGAAAGAGATGATTTGATACCACTGGTAGGTCGACATAAATAGAAAAGGAGATGTAGCCCTAAATCTTGTTAATGATTTGACACAGATGTGACATTTTAATATTTTTAATATGATTTACCTTAACAATAGTTTCATCCTTTCAAATAATCTTCAGCAGTTGTTTTCTTTTCTTTTTTAGCATATTGTGGTGAATAAGCTGAGTATGTGACAGGGCAGACAGCCACCAATCACTGTGACTGGCCCATGTTTTCTTTTTCTTTTTTAGGCATAACAATTCAAAGTTTAATAACCATTTCGCTAGCATTGATAATAGAGTACTAAAATTGACATGAGATCATCTAAATGAGTTGATCTTGAGTGATTCCTTGAAGTTCTCTCTGAGCATTGTTTGCTGGGTTGCTTTTTGGAGGGGGGTGGTGTTTGGTTTGGTTTTGTTCTCTCCCCCCCCACCCCCCGGAATGTTATGCATTTTCTTTTCTTCTTCTCTTTTAAAAAATCATTTTATTGGGTGCTCTTACAGCTCTTATCACAATCCATCCATCACATCAGTACACATGTTGCCATCATCATTTTCAAAACATTTTCTTTCTACTTGAGCTGCTGATATCAGTTCCTCATTTTCCCCTCCTCTACTCCCTCCCTCATGAACCCTTGATAATTTATCATTTTTTTCATGTCTTACACTGACTGCTGTCTCCCTTCAACTACTTTTCTGTTGTCAATCCCCCTGGGAAGGGGTTATATGTAGATCATTGTGATCGGTTCCCCCTTTCTCCTCACACCTTCCCCTTCTGGTATCACTACTTTCAATATTGGTTCTGAGGGGTTTATCTGTCCTGGATTCCCTGCATTGTGAGCTCTTATCTGTACCAGTGTACATGCTCTTTCTAGACAATTTGTAAGGTAGAATTAGGGTCATTACAGTCAGGGGAGGAAACATTAAAGAACTAGAGGAAAGTTATATGTTTCATTGGTGCTATACTGCACCTTGACTGGCTTGTCTCTTCCTTGTGACCCTTCTGTTAGGGGATGTCCAATTGTCTACAGATGGGCTTTGGGTCTCCACTCTGTGCTATCCCTCATGAAACATGTTTTTCAGTTGGTATTCACAATAGCAACCCTTGTGGGAGGTTATCAGGATTGACCAGTTCCTAAAGAAGAAGATCCTTAATGAGATGGATTAACCCAGGGACTGTAACAGTGGGCTCAATGGTCACAGTTTTAAGAGTGCAGTAGGACTAGGCAGTGTTGTGTTGTTGTGTTGTACACTAGCTCTCTGTGAGTGGAAGTCAACACAAAGACACCTAACAACAGTCACAACCATCTTTGCAGAAATAAAAAATTAGAGAGGTTAGGTAATTTGACTTAAGTCACACAGATGAAAAATAAGAAAATTGGTCATTTTCTAAAACTCATACTTTTTGACCTAAAGCTAATTGATCCATTTAAAGGCTATACATAAGCATAATGAAGTGTTCTGGACCCCCCCCCCCATTCTTCTTATAGTTTAAATATTATGTGGTTTAAAATCAAGAAAGATGTGCATTGGGGTTTTTCCTCTCACCATATTTGCTCAATCTCTATGCTGAGCAAATAATCAGACAAACTGGATTATATGAAGAAGAATATGGCATCAGGATTGGTGGAAGGTTTATTAACAATCACGTGGCATAATCTTGCTTGAGGAAAGTGTGGATGAAGCACTTGCTGATGAAGTTCAAGGATTGCACCCTTCAGAAGAATGGATGCATCTGAATTGGGGTGCTGCCAAGGCTATTGAAAGTGCCATGAACTACTAACAGAACAAACTGATCTCTCTTGGATGAAGGACAGGAGAAGGAGCATCCTTGCTCCTCAGAAGCAAGGATGGGGAGACTTTGTCTCCTGTAATGTGAGCATGTTACCAGGAGAGACCAGTCCCTGTAGAAAGACGTCTTGCTTGGTGAAGTGGAGGTACAGCAAAAAACAGAAAAACAAAAAACAAAAGGAAGACCCTCAAAGAGATGAATTGACCCAGTAGCTGAAACAATGGACTCAAACATTAGAACAATTGTGAGGAAGGTGTAGGATTGTGAGGCCTTTTGCTCTGTTGCTGATAGGATCACTGTGATTCGGAATCAACTCAATGGCACCTACCAACAACCACATGCTTTAAGGAGGACTTTGGTTATTCCAATTAGCTGTGTTTCAACAACAATTAAATCATTGAAAGGAAATGGTTTCCCTAGAATCCATAATTGCAAAAAGCTTCTATTACAGTGATCTGAGACAGACCATAATTTAACACAGGGAAAAAAGTCTACTTTTGGATGCTTTGGGCTCTAGTTTTAGTTTGTGTCATTATAATTTGGGTAAGTTAGTGAACCTGTAACTACCTTCTGCAAGTCTGTGAGGAATTCTCAGATAACAGGTGAAAAGTCATTTTACATTGAGCCTGGAATACAGTAAAGTCAATACACAAGGGGTGGGGACTTAAATATTCTCATGGAAGAATGTTATTATTTTTAAATTCCATTTCCCCATACATTTTTGAGGCCTCCTTATACATTTGATTATGAAAACACTGACACTGAGGAATCAACAGTAAACCTTTTGCTGAAGAAGTGTGCGTTTTTGCTCATATAGTTGCAAAAATTTTTATAAACTACCCACTCAATGGACATTGAGGGACCTACCACCTAATGGAGTTAGAGGGTTTGCTGAAAAACTTATAGAAAGGGTGAAGAAAAAAAAAAACCTCTGTTATTAAGATGAAATAGAGGTATTTTTGAAGTTGGAAGCATAGCTTTATCAAAGATCTTTCTTATAGAGAACAATGTGGTCAAAACTGCAAATGACGCTTGCTAACAGTTCCATTCATCAGTATCAGCTTATCAGCAAGCAGGTTCCTGTGTCTTAACTGACAAGGAACATAGGAGGGTTATAAGAAAGAGTGGCTAATGCATTTATCATAGGACTGCTAGAGAAATTGGCTTTCAGAGTTAATAAACTCTGTTTGTTGGAAGTTGAAGGGAAAAAAAGCTTACTAACAACCCGTCAATGGTATGTGCACTTAGAATATTTTTCAAAAATATTTTGTGATTAAGGGAATAGAATTAAAAAATAAGTTAATAAGAAATGCTATCTGTATTTTGTGTGTGAGGAAAATGGAATTAACTCCATTAGACCAATGATGAGATTACATGAAATCTTGTTTGCATAATATGTAACTTAGCTCTACTTTATTAGAAATTATCTGGTTGGATGTAGGAAAGGTAAAAAGGGTTTGTAGTGGACATCTATGGTACTCATAATCCTGAAATATCCTGAGGATGAGAATAGAAGATGCAGACATGAAATCAATTCGTTTGGTAGAAAAAGCAACCAAACGTAGGAAGGAAGGAGTCATACGTCAAAGGGAGGCAGGGAGAGCTGTGTAGAGTGGGAGGCAGAGGTAAAGGTTTGGTGAAGAAAGCAGCAGTGCCCTGAACAGGAGAGATGGGGACAGCCAGGCTGTCTTGCTGTCCCCAGGGGTGGGGAGCTAATAAATGATTGAGGTTAGCATCTGTCACTGGTGCCGGCTTTGAGTTTGTAGTTGAGGCTGTCAACAGAATCCATGCAGTCAAAAGACAGCAGTGATAGCCCTCGCTGAGTTTAAGGGCTGTCTTCTCTTAGAATTTCCTCCAGTGGTAAAGAAATTGGAAGTGAGCTTTTCTCCAGCTGCAACAGGTCTCCTGTTAGCTCCTGAAGACCAATTATTCTTGTGTTATTCAATCACAACAACAAAATCCTAATTTGTATACTGTTATCCTATTGATCTGTGCCATATACAATAATTTAAGATGTGATGTTTGGGAGTGATACAGACCTGTTTTAAGTCTCTGCTAAAATAATTACTTGTTGCAAGATTCTGGGCAGCTTATCTAACATCTTTAATTATTGAATTCTTTATCAATTAGTATTTATTTCCAAGGGTGATTTCTAAAGATTAAAGTTATATAGAACACTTAACTCATAGTAAATAATAATGTCATTTCTCTTCATTGTCATAATTGTATGCTTGTTGTGTCTAGAACTTTAATTCTGTCTCTTGACGCCAAACCACCAAAACAGAGGTTCTTGCTTGTCATAGCTTTGCTTCCACCAAGCCCTCATTACTTAGCCGCTGCAGAACACCTAGTGCTCTCTGTTCTGGAACAAGACGGGCAAGAGAACAGTTTGACCCCAGGGTGTTTTCCTAACTGGATGCTTCTGTGGTTGACCTAAAGCTCAAGCAGATTTGTGATGGCCTTCTTTTGGTGTAATTAAACAGTTTCACTGCATTATAATGAACACACCATACAATTCAATGTCGTTGTTGTTAAGTGGTGTCAAGGTGGCTCTGACTCATCGTGATGCTATGGAAAACATAACAGAAAACCGCCCTTCTTGGGCCATCCTCACAATTGTTCTCACTTTTGAGCCCGTTGTTGAGCCACTGTGTTTATCTAGCTTGAGAGCCTTCCTCTTTTTCGCTGCCCCTCCACTCTCCCAAGTTCCACGTATGTCCTTCTCCGGGGACTGCTTTCTCCTGCTAACATATCCAAAGTTTACGAGAGCTCGTCTTGCTTCTCTTCTGTTTCATCCCAGATAGATCTTTGTTCTGTTGGTAGTCCATGACACGTTCAATAGTCTAGATTAATCTCATAGTTCATACATGCAAGTATATAATCCAATAGTTCATGCATATGAAGAAGGGTTGTCCAATCATCACCACAATCAACTTTGGGACATTTTCTTCCTTCTCGTGCCCATTGGTGTTGACTCCCCTTCCCCCACCCTCTCATTCCGGCTCCCTAGGTAAATATTGGCCCAGTTACTCTCTTTATAAATCCACAGATCCTGTCCTCGGTTTCAAATTCCTAATTTTAGTAGGAAAACTCTTAATCCACGCCTTCCAATATGTTTGTTTAATGATCATGAGGGTCTATATTTTTCTTCTAATCCTTCCATAATCCCCAGTTTTCTGGAGTACAGAAGTTCTTGAAAGTCTTGGGTAACATTGATATTCAAGAGCAAACATGCTGTACTGGGTGGGACACAACACAACAGTCTCCAAGGAGTGATAAAATGCTAAAATCGCATTCCTGAGTGAGTGCATGCTTGTGCATGTAAGAAGGTCCTGGGCCAGAGTGAGGGTGGGTGGGGTGCGGGGAGGGCTTCCTTGTCTGGAAGAAAACATGAGCAATTAAGAATCATGGGTGAAGGGAGACGTCGGACAGGGCAAGATATGACAAAATAACAATTTATAAACTATCAAGGGCTCATGAGGGAGTGGGGAGCAGGGAGGGAGGGGAAAAATGAGGACCCAACACCGCGGGCTTAAGTGGAGAGAAAATGTTTTGACAATGATGAGGGCAATGAATGTACAAATGTGCTTTACGCAATTGATGTATGTATTGTGATAAGAGTTATATGAGCTCCTAATAAAGTGATTGAAAAAAGAAAAAGAATCCAGTTTCCAGAAAGGAGAATACAAAGTGCTAGGGAGGTTGTCTGGATCCTGCACAGAGATCTGAGGCATAGAGTAGAATGGCGAGATGAGATGATGCGTGGAACCTGAGCTCAGGGTGAGGGAGGCTGTAGCTTGACTCGAACACAATTGTTCTTAAAATATAGGAAAAACAATGATTTACTGAGCATCAGCTATATGCCATATGCTATGGCAAGTGCTTTCCATAAATCATGTCTTGTTATTGTAATAATCCTGTGAAATCCTTATGAACCCAGATCTTGCTGATGTGGAAATCTGGGCACTCAACTATCGCTAGTTAATGCTTGTGAGGGCTTCGTGTGCACTACAGCACCATTGATATGTGCCCATAGGTAGTTGGGTTGAGTTTTCAGACTTGCTCACAGCCTTGGCCGGATCTGGCTCTCTGTCCAGGTGGAAGAGCACAGCACACTGTGAAAAAAGCACAGTAGAAAGACCACACCCACTGAAACACAACAGATATTTGGAAAAGAGCTTATAACTCATTCCAGGGGTAGGTGAGCATGGTAGTTGGCTAATTTTATATCAACTTGAAGCTCTATGAAAGTGTCGGGGTGGAATCAAATCTGTCAATCAGGCCTCAACCACATGCTGTCTCCGTGGGGGTGTGGCCTTCCCATGATATTCATCCCTTTCCATGTTCCTGCTTTCTGGCTCCCCTGGGAGCTGCTGGAGCCCTGCTGTGGTTCCACTGACCTTGGATCCACATGAGTCTTCAACCACTAGCCTGTGATTGTCCTGTATTCTTCAGCATTGTATGTGGCTATGTGTGTCTGAAGAGGATATCATGGACCAGTTTGGGACTTATGGACTTGAATTGAACTGGGCTGGAATGATTTCTTGATATATAATGACTTCTTGATATAAAGTTATTTCTTATACATACAGTATATGATATCACTGGATTTGTTTCTCTAATTAACTCGGCCTAACAGTGAGCATTTTGTTTCCCCATTTATGTTTTTTAATGGCTTCTTTAAACATGGTTTAAGTGCAGATGCTAGGTACCCTTTTTGAGTTTACTCTCAGCTCTAAAGGGCTCACTGGTAGTTGCCATTTGTTAACAATCTTGGATGCTAACCAAAAGGTTGGAGATTCAGATCCACCCAGAAGTGCCTCAGAGAAGCTCTATGAAAGTGTCATCTACTTCAGAAGAATTGGCCATTAGGAATCCTATGAAGCACAGTTCCACTGAGACTGATGTGGGGTCAGCATGAATCATCATTGATTCAATACACCCAAACCCAACCCAACCAAACTAAACTAAGCTAAGCTCATTGTCATCAAGTCTATGCCAACTAACAGCTGCCCTATCGATTCAATGGCAGCAGTGTTTCCTTAACTGTGAGTCATGTTTTCCCTTCTGTCTTCTCAGAAGCACTATAGTAGGATCTGCACTGACAGATCTTAGAGATGAGTCATTGAGCACTGGAGTTTTTGCCTTCTTGACATCACACACTACCTTGACCTAGGTTCCAAGTATAAAGTTATGTTTTAAGGAAGAGATGGAATGAAAGAATGTACTTGAGGTTCTTGGTACCTCTCCCAGCACCTCCTTTCCCTGTCAAGGAGCAATATGCTGCTTCTAAAATTCTTCTTCACCCGGGGTCCTCAGCCAATCAGAAAATATTACTAACTGCTGCCGCCGGAAATTTGGCTGAACAAAAATATTCCATGCTAGGTGCTTACATATGAATCTCTTCAGTTCACATTGTGAGTCATAACCTCAAACACTTGTGAAAACCACAGTCTTTTGACTCCTTGATCACAAGGGATAAGTTTACTTGTGACTTTCTTCTTGGAAGGAGATATGAGGATATTAATAACTAAGGGCATTCATGTGTGAATCCAACCCTTCTTATCTTCTTTGCACTTCCATTGATAGATTTTGCATTGTAAGACTTAAAGACGTATTATCTTTATTTCTGACTTCTTTCTCCCTTCGGAGCAGTGGTTGCTGGAGGCCTGAGTTTCTTTGTACTTTGACAAGTTTCTATTAGGTCAGTACAGACATAAAAGCCAACTCTTAAAAGACACCAGGGAAATCACTCATTAAATCCTCCATTAAAATAATGCCCGTGCAAAGTGAATAATCCTTTCAAATTTTGTTCTATATTAAATAATTTTAAACTAAGATGATCTTCAATCATGGTGATCAAATAAATTACTTTTTAATGGATTTGGTTCCACTGGCTTTACTTAAGGACATATTTTGAAGCAAATTAGATGCTCAACTTAAACATAGCTCTTTTGATTTTTTTCCATTTTCTCTGTTCTTCAATCTATGTTGACACAATAATCTTCCCCTCTCTTAAACAGCCACTAGTGGTCTATGGTTTCAGCATGTGGGTAAAATTCAGGGTCACTTCATCCACCTCTATTTCTACTTCTAGTTTTATAATAAAACATTCTTAAACTTGACACATAAACAAAAAATTAAAGTTAATTAAGTATATATTTGGAGAGGTGGTGAGGAAAAAAGTTATTTATAAACCAAAAATAAACAAATAAAACAAATTATACAACAGGGGAAAAAATAGAAGGATTAAATAATGAAATGTTAAAAATTAGTAAATGAGTTTGGGAAGTTTGCATTTGTTTAGACATGGTTCTAGAGAAACAAAACCAGAACACTAATACTTTTTTTTTTAATATATAAATGATCATTTTATAAGGGGCTCATACAACTCATCACAATCTGTACATATGTCATCTGTGTCCAGCACTTTAGTACATATGTTGACTTCATCATTCTTACAACACCCACTTTCCACTTGAGCCCCTGGTGTCAGCTTATTTTTCTCCCTCCCTCCCCTGAATCCCCAATAATTTATAATTGGGGATTATAAATTACTAATTTACTAATTTTTAACATTTCATTATTTAATCCTTCTATTTTTTTCCCCTGTTGTATAATTTGTTTTATTTGTTTATTTTTGGTTTATAAATAACTTTTTTCCTCACCACCTCTCCAAATATATACTTAATTAACTTTAATTTTTTGTTTATGTGTCAAGTTTAAGAATGTTTTATTATAAAACTAGAAGTAGAAATAGAGGTGGATGAAGTGACCCTGAATTTTACCCACATGCTGAAACCATAGACCACTAGTGGCTGTTTAAGAGAGGGGAAGATTATTGTGTCAACATAGATTGAAGAACAGAGAAAATGGAAAAAAATCAAAAGAGCTATGTTTAAGTTGAGCATCTAATT
>NW_022111368.1:22454610-22475474 GCF_000313985.2 Echinops telfairi | reverse complement strand
TCCTGTGAGACAGTTGTGAGACACTGGTAGTCCTTAAAGTCTTGAGGGCCACTGGGTAGTCCTCTGTAGAGCAATTCAGGCTATCTGGGCACAGGTAGCAAACAGCAAGGCAGGTCACCAACGGTCAGCCAGATGACAGGGTCCGACAGTCCCCAGCTCAAGAGATGTAAATTCTAATGGTGTGGTAAAGCAGATCTTGAAGGAACCTAAAATTACAGTGACACAGTCCACAGGTTAGATGTCCCACAGGTAGTGTAGCTTGCAAATTGAGGCACAGAACAAGCAAGGCAGCTGCACACTGATCCGAATCCCCATGTGTTCGTTGGCCATGTTGGCCCAATAAATGTTAACTATATCAGCATTCTAGTTATTGTGGTAAATGATTGTCCTAGCATATTACAAGATCTCAAGATTCCTGAGAAATAAACAATGTAAGTTGTTTGACATTGCACTTCTTAATGTTTTTTAACTGAAGAACATATTAAAAGTACAGGAAATGCTTTTTTGGGAATGCATATGTTACACATTTAGAAACACATTTCTTCTCCCTTTATTAATGATTGGCACCCAGCTGCCTCAGCTAGCTATGATACAACTCACTTCATTAGGATATGTTGGTAGAATGCGCTATTTTATGCAGATATTGTCAATTGGAACCATTGTTATGCAATAGAGTCATAGAAGAAAATCAGTGAAAGAGGAAATGAAAATGCAATGAAAAGGAAGGAGCTAGTCCCACACATTCATGCACACATTTCATAACGGAATAAGGTGGCACATAGGGTGTGCACTTATGCCTTGTGTTTCTTAACAAAACTTCCTAATAGCATAGTATAATCTAGCTTTCTTTCACAGATTCTATATTTCTTAATTTGCCTACTCAGAAAAATTTATTTATAATCCCCAAATTAGTACTTGTGATATTTGCCATCATTTGAGTTGCCTTGCTTGCATATTCCCAGGTGAAGTTGAAAAAGGTGATGTTCTACCTTATTGTACAGGCCTGGTGCTGTAAATGACTCCCAATGTAATGCTGAAGTGGTGTCTGGTGTTCTTAAGCATGGGAAGGTTGTTTGTTTGTTTTCCTGTTCAAATATCATTTTATTGGGGGATCTTACAGCTCTTATAACAATCCATACATCCGTTGCATCAAGTATGTTTGTGCATAGTTGCCATCATCATTTTCTGAACATTTGCTTTCTAGTTGAGCCCTTGGAATCAGCTCGTCTTTTTCCCTGCCCCCCACCTTCATGATCCCTTGATAAATTATACATTATTATTATTATTATTTTGACATCTTGCACTGACTTCTGTCTCCCTTCACCCACATTTATGTTGTTCATCCCCCTGAGGTGGGGGGAGGGGCTAAGTGTCAATCATGGTGCTCAGTTTCCCCTTCCTGCCCTTCTCCCCCCTCTCCCTCTCCCCCCTATCCTCCTTTTATCACTGCTCCCATTTCTGTTCCTTCAGGGGGAGGAGGGTGTATTTGAACTGGATTCTGTGTGTCATGAGCTCTTATCTGTATCCAGATACATGCTCTGCTCTAGCCAGAACTGAAAGGCAGGACTAGGATCTCAATAGTGGGGGGTGAGAAAGCTTCAAAGACCCAGAGGAATATTGTGTGTTTCATTGGTGCTATACTGAGCCCTGGTTGACTCATCCCTACTTTGTGACCCTTCTCTGAGGGAATGTCCTTTTGTCTACAGATGGTTTTGTGTCTCTGCTCTGACACCCCTTATTATCAACAATATTTTTGTTTGTGTGTTTGTTTGTTTGTTTTGGGTCTTTGATGCCTCTTACCTGATCCCTTGGACACTTGATCACACAGGCTAGTGTGCTTCTACCATGTGGGCTTGTTGCTTCTCTGCTACTTGTTTGGTCACTTGTTTAATTTTAAGCCTTTAAAGCCCCAGACACTATATCTTTTGATAGCCAGACACCATCAGCTTTCATTCCCACATTTGCTTAGGAACCCATTTTGTCTTCAGCAATACTGCTGGGAGGGTGAGCATCACAGAATGCCAGGTTGTTAGAACAAAGTGTGCTTGCGTTGAGGGAAAGCTTGAGCAGAGGCCCAAAGTCCACCCACTTCCTCAATGTATTGTCATATAAATACACGTACATAGGCCAATACTTCCATTTTTATGAATTGATATATTGACATATGTACACACCTATGTTTATACGTCTATCCACAGCTTTGCTTCCTAGATCTTTACTCTGTTTCCTTCAACTTTCCTCTTGTCCCATCAACACATGCACCCTTTTTCTGCCTCTTAGTAATTCCTCTCAGCTATTTTGCTATTGCTCCATCACCCCCAGGAGCTCCACGTCCTCCTTGTTGCTGATTTTAGTTCCCTAGTTGTTTCCCTGTCTATCATGTTGTTCATTCACTGCTCCCTTCCCTTGCCCCCTCCTCCCATCAAGTCCCCCCGAACCATCAGTCCCATTGCTCTCTCCTCAGGCTTGTTTCCCATGCCCATCTTACATATGTAGGCACAACAGCAATAATGGAGACAACACAAATAGATAAAAAAGATTGAATAAAAAGAGGGAAATAAAAACTAACAAAACCACTCTGAAAAAGCCACTTAATTCCAGGTCTCTCCACTGACCTTTATGACAATCTCCCCACAGGTCTTGGGGGTTGTGGGAACTGCCCCTTCTAGCCTGAAGATTATTTAGGGGGCAAATGAAGGCTTTGATGTGCCTTACAAAGAATATACATGCGCTAGACTAGATAAACTTTGTTCAATCACGAGTCACAGTAGTGCTGTCCATTGGTTTGGTGTTGAATCAGCAATACAGCACAAGAAGAAAAGGGGAAGAGGAAATTTGCCAATTTGTACTTGAAGCTTCTCTAGACAGAAGTAAAGTAACACCTAAAATGTCAAAGGAAGGGGAAAAAAAGTAAGTAAAATATGCATTGATGAGATGATGGCTGTTAATGGAAAATAAACCTTGATTAAGGGTGGTGGTTGCATAGGTGACTGGTATCATTAATGTCACTAGTTGTCAACCTGCAGACCGTGGAATTGGCAAAGTATGTGTAATACATATTTTTTAATCAATTTATTGGGGCTCATACAATTCATCACAATACATAGATCAATTGTGTAAAGCACATCTATACATTTGTTGCCCTCATCATGCCCAAAATTCGCTTTCCCCTTGGGTTCCCGGAATCAGCTCATTTTCCTTTTCCCCCCTCCCCCTCCCTTCCTCCTCCCCTCTTCCCCATGCACCCTTGATAATTTATAATTTATTATTGTATCTTATATTACACTGCCCGGCGTCTCCCTTCACCCACCCCTCTGCTGCCCGTCCCCCAGAGAGGAGGTTATATGTAGCTCCCTGTGATCAATTCCCCCTTTCTACACCCCCTTTCCCTCCTGGTATCGCCACTGTCACCCCTGGTCCTGAGAGGTTCATCTGTCCTAGATTCCCTGAGTTTCCAATTCCCATCTGTACAGATGGAGATTGTAATACATGTTTTTACAAGAACAAGGACAAAAGAAGGAGGCTTAGCTGACGAGGCTGCTCATGTACAATCAAATACCTCCTGAGACTTTGCTTTTTGCCTTTCAGTGAATAAGGCCATGGTTTCATAGGACAATCCAGTTAATTGGACTAGTTTGGTGGTTTTTTTTCTAAGTCAGATTTACGATTTGAATTTATTATAATCCTCTCTACAATACTCTCTGATAATCAGGTTATTCCCATCCCTCAATTATGATTAGAGGGAAATCACCAGAGGCTTATTCCTTGTGTAGATCCTGCAAATGTGTTTGGAGGCTTCTCCTGTTATCCATAGTCTTCTGCAGGCCCGAATCTCACAGTTTTAAATTGGATACTACTCTCTCCTTTGGATTTGGGTCATGTAATTTATAATCCTTGGCTCATGGATGTTGGTGTGTTTATTCCATGTGTACTTAGTTAATGTCCCACTTAGATGGCTCCTTGTTTAAAGACAAGCCTGTAAGACCCCAGACGCTCTTCTTTCTGATAGCTGGGCATCATCTAATTTCTTTACCACACTGCGCTAGAGTGTCTGCTATGCTTCCTTCATTAGGGTGCATAGCAAGCAGGGCCATGCCATACGAACTAACTGTTCTTAATAGGTTTTATTAGATTGGAGCTAGCATTAAGTATGAGCCCCAAATCCATAACTGAATCTGACCCCGCTTCACCTTAATTTATGGTAGAGAATCCTATAGATCATTACCCTGGAACAAACCTTCTGCTAACTTATCATTGACTAGCCCAAGGTAGTAATTTTAAACACTATTGAGAGAGGGCGATTTAACAAGTATAGGCTAACTACATATCAAAAAGGACACTATCAGCACAAACAGTGGGAGTTGGTGGTCAGGCAAAACTCAACAATGATATTCACTGACAATGTCAGAAACAAGTCTGCCAGAATACAGTTAACAGTGCATTGAAGTAGTAAGTAAATATCACTCCTCTTATCCACAGTTCAATACTCTGTAGAACTGACTTCTGCTTCTTCACACACAATGTAGTTTCAGTCTTAAGTCCTCAGGTTAAGGGGCATTTAAGGGAGAGCCTAGTTCCCTAGTGGAATTTCCTATCACATACCTTTGCCAGGGCCTTTGAAGCCATTGTGCACATTGAAGATCCAGGGCTCAATGTCCCAGAATTCTATGACACACTTAAGGTCTTAAAAATTATTGTTAGTCAATACCCCCCAACAACCTCACAAGGAAGTTCTCCTTTTCTACCAACAGACAAGAGCTTCTCTTCTACAAGCCTCCCTTCCCCACCTCCTGATTTGATTTTTGCATCAGTATACCTCATCACTCTGGTAGGAATGTCTGCCAGTCCAGCGAAGGGATGGGGCATGGTACCTCAACATAACTTTGCAGTCATCTTCCCCTCCCCCTCTCTGGAAAATCTGATTCCAGCTGATGTGAGGACCCTTCCGTCCAAGTAGCCTTCAAGACACACACACATAGAGAGGATGGTGCATGATTCATGGGCTCTCTGCCCAGCTGCCTGGCCAACCTGCCCAGCAGACTAGAAGACCTAAAAGTCTGCACTGGCTCGCATCCTTGTGGTCATCCTTAAAGCAGTGAACTCATACAGAGTTTGTCCATTTGTGATTGACTAACTTTACTCAGCATAGTGTTTTCTAGAACCCTCCATGTCATGAGGTGTTCCAGGTTTCATCATTGTTTTTTAGGGATGCATATATATCGTGTGCATATACCAAGGTTTTTTTTATTGATCCATTCTTCTACTGATGGTAATTTGGGCTGTTTCCACTTTCTTGCTATTGTGAACTGCAATGTTTACAATGATTGTGCTGCAGTGAACGTGGGAGAATGTACGTCTCTTAGTGATCTGTCTTTTATTTATTTGAGGTATATGCTCATCAATGATATAGCTGGATTGTATGGTATTTCTATATCTAGCTGTTTCCTAAAACATCATATTGCTATCCGCAGTGGTTGTACATATTTACAAGCCCACCAGCAGTGTGTATGAGTTCCAATCTCTCCATACCCTCTTCTGCATTTGCTGGTCTCTGTTTTTAAAATTGGGCTACAGGGGTGGGTGCTATATGGTATCTCATCATTGTTTTGATTTGCATTTTCCAGATGGCTAGTTGATGAGAGCATTTCCTCATGTTCCTGTTTGGGAACACTTTTATTTCTCCTTTATATTTGATGGTCATGTTCCTGTTTGGGAACACTTTTATTTCTCCTTTATATTTGATGGATAGCTTTCCTGGATATAGGTTTCTTGGTTGGCAACTTTCGTCTTTAAAAGTTTGATATACGTTGCTTCATTTTCTTTTTTCTTGCATGGTTTTCGCAGAGAAGCCTGAGCTAATTTTTATCTGTTTACCTTTGTAGGTAACTGATTTATTTTCTTTCGAGCTGCTCTCAAGATTCTCTCCTTTTTCTTGAAGTTAGAGAATTTGACTATTATATGTTTGATTTATTTTTTTGGTCTGGGGGCGGGGTGGTACCATCTCTAATTGGTATTCTCTCTGCTTTCTGGATAGTTATTGTCTCCTCCTTTGTGATATTGGGCAGATTCTCTTCATGAACCCCCTTACTATTTTACTTGTAGACTTGTTTGTTTCTTCCTGCCCTGGCATTCCAAAGAAGTGTATATTATTTCTCTTCATAATGTCCCACATCATCTTCAGATTTTCTTTAGATTCCTTTCCTATTTTTATTTGATTGTTTCTCTAGTTTGCTGACATCTAGGTGGTTTTCTTAGAGTTCACCGATTCAATTTTCTTTTCCTTCTATTCTGTTGCCCAGTTATTGTACCATGGATTTCATTTCTGTATCGGTTCTGGGTTTCTTTATAGTATCTCATTTTCTTCCTTTGTTTTCCAGACTGATCCCCCAATCTCTTGTATGGTACTAAACATCATTCTCCTGCATTCTCTTTCTGGTAGTTCAAGGGCTTCTTTTTCTCCAGCTCTTGACTTTTGCTTATTTTGAATTTTTGTGGTTAATGTGTGGCTGTTGCTTGTGTGGCATAGTGATCCAGTTGTAGATGGTGTGCAGGGTTCTGGTGTGTGTGTGTGTGTGCATGTGCATGCGG
This sequence comes from Echinops telfairi, assembly GCF_000313985.2. Lineage (NCBI taxonomy): Eukaryota > Metazoa > Chordata > Mammalia > Afrosoricida > Tenrecidae > Echinops > Echinops telfairi. The sequence goes on along the minus strand of NW_022111368.1, from coordinate 22,468,886 downwards.
GGTTGGCTATTTGGATTAAAGAAGGAAGATTAGATAGGAACTGAAAATTAAATTGTGTGAAGATGAAGAAGAAGTGATAGAGTTGGGGGGGGCGGTGTAGCACAAATATGAGATAAAAGCTTGGGGGTAGGGTTTAAGTGATCAGATTAATCATAAGTGGTTTTTTTGTTAAATATAGTGATTTTTGATAAAATGGAAAAGGGGATTTGAAGAGGTGTGCTACTATATGCTAGTTTATGTGAAAATGTTTATTGCTGAGAACAGGAGAGCAGGGTTGAGGTGGTGGTGGGTGGGGTAGGTGGAAACTGTATCTAGTAATCTAACAGCATCACATTGATCCACTATATATTAAAAGGAGAGTGCAGGAGACTGATTTATTGTGTTTATAAGAAAACACCCTTCATTTAGCAGCACTCCACTTCTCTGCTCTAAGGCAGGGAGTGTCAAGGTAATAGTAGAGAGGTATAGGGGTTCTACACCACACCATACTATCCGGGGAAGGTAGGAAGGAGATAAGGCACAGAATCAGTTAGTTGTTGAGCTACAGGAAGGGGAGCCACAGAGACTTGCTGGTTTATGGAATTCTGGATTCTCTTGGGGATGGGGGAGGGATAAATTTTGTGGTTTTTGACATAAAAAGAAAAAAAATCAAAAATACTCTGAAGCACCCAGAGTTCAGTTTGCATGTCTGATTTCCCAAAGTGCAGTTCTCTACTTGTTAGATTCTGGCTGAGACTGACCTAGTTTGCTAGGAAATTCTATGGTGATCATGTTTTCCAGAATCTCAGAAAAGGTGGACTGGGATCATTTTCAGTGCTTCTGTTCTAACTCTTGGTTCATTTAATATTGCCTTGGGTCCTAAAAGCTTGAAAGCAGCCATTCAAGGCAGAGAAATTTTTCTCTATTCTCTGAGGCAAATAAAGAAGGAGAATCAAGATTAGAAGGAGGAAATAGTATTATGGCAGCCTCCTTGAACAAGTTGTCTTCTTTGCATACAAATGGATGATGTCTGGCTACCATTATCAGATGTTTTGATCAAATATTCTTTAGAAGGGTTTTGATCAAAAGTGTGAAAATACAGAGTAGAATTTCAAATCCTCAAGAAATTTAGACTCTCTGGAAGTATTTAGTCTGGTTGAACTCCCTGAACTATTGCCTTGAGTTAATTTTTAAACTTCAAGTTTAAAAAAATAAATCTTAATACCAAATAATCTCAAAACTCATTGCCATTGCATTGATTCTGACTCATAGTGCCCCTATATGGCAAAGTGGAACTTCCCTTCTGGGATTCTTAGACTGTAAATCATTAAGGAATATAATGTTTTATCTTCCTCCCATGGAGTGGCTACTGGTTTTGAACTGCTGACCTTGTGGTTGGCAGCCAAATTCATAATCCACTCCATCACCAGGGCTCCGCTACCAAGTCATAGTTAACTTAATTAGTGAATACTGTCTTCCTTGAGCATAGTACTCTTTTAAAGACCTACCTATATGGGACCAAATTGACAACAGCAACTTGAAAGTCTAGATAGGAAGCATAGAGGGTTTATGTTCATGAAAGCAGCAACCACAAACTCACTATCATCAGGTCAATTCTGACTCACAGTGATCCCACAGGACAAAGTACAACTGCCCCTCTGAGGGTTTGAAATGGTTATTTTTTACGGAAGTAGACAGTCTCATCTTTCTCCCACTGAATGGCTGGTGGTTCCAAATCTCTCAGTGAACAGCCCAACACATGGCCACTACCCCACTAAGAGCAGCTGGTGATTTCAAACGGCTGACATAGGGGTTCACAGCCCAAATCCTAACCACTAAGCATCAGGCTCTTTTATGTTAATGGAAGAGGAAGAATTTGGTAAACGAAGGTGGAAGTAATTACAACTTGAACAATTTAATCAACGTCAATGAATTATATATGTAGAAATTGTTGAATTGGTGTATGTTTTGGTGTGCGTATTTTCAACAGGAAAAGGAAAACAATGAAAACAGTGGATAGCTTTGTTGGGTAGCTTAATATCAAAGAGTTTATGGTCTCATTGCCCAGGCTCAGGCAAACGCTACAGCCTTCATAGATAGTACTTAATCATAAATAAAGACAGCATCTAATTTATTGCTCTCAAGGCACATATACAGCTTGCAAAACTAGAAGCTGTGTAAAGGAGAAACCTGTCAGGAAACGGATGCTAAAATATTTTCCACTAATAAAGAATTATAGAAAAATGATAAGATTGCATCCTCCCAAAGACAGAAAGTTTACAAAACCCAGAAAATAGGGAGGGGAGTCTTGTTCAGTTTCAGTGCTGACAAGGTTCTCTGTATTATATAAGGTGTCTTTAAATGCAGCATTCACAATACAAAGTCATCAACTGACTGGCCGACAACAGGATTGTGACCCCAGACTTGCTTGAACTTAGCCTTATATTTCCTCTAGGAGCCAAGGCTCAGTAGTCACTACAGTAGTGGTGCAATGAGTAGGGAACACAGCTGCTTGTAGCAGAATGGCCTGCATAAGCCAGTACACTTGTGCTGATGGTAATTCAGTAGGAAGGACAAGATTTCTGCTCATGGATAATTGAATCCTTTTATTCTAGTTCTATCTTTTTTCTCTTTCCACTATGTCTCCGCCCCACCCACCCGCCCCACTTTCCAGTCCCTGTTTCCTTTTAGTTTATTTAGCTGTAAAAGGAATTTTTTCAAAACAAGGTAAGTGATGAAATATCAGTGAGTTTAATTTTATCCTATCTCATTATTTATTGTTTTCCTATGAAGAAAAAGTGCAGATGTAAAAAACATGTTTTTTTGTTACACCAAGGGCCTGATTTCAATGCTATTGTAAGGTGAAGGGAGTGGGGCACCTAGCCTACATTGTAAACTCAGGATTGCTTGATAGTAAATTTTAAACAAATCTGCAGTGTTTGATGTTGAGAGATCTAAGTTAATTAATTAATGTTTTTAGGGCAAGGTAAATAACTTTCTCCCTGAAAGTTTTACAGTTAAAATGAGACATTGTTGTTTTCTACTTGCTCTCATGATTTATTTACTTCCATTCTTTTGAATATCACATCTAATCACATGGGCTTACTTTCAACTAGAGAGAGGCATGCTCAAATGTTTACTTCTAGCCCAAATGTGTCAATGGAACTTATTTTTCTCTTCAGCCAGATAGCCATGTAAAATGTCTTATACATATTCTCTACTTCTTTATACTGCTTGCTGTCTTTCTTTCAGTAGGGTGCACTCATGAGGACAGTTGTTTTGCTCTCCTTTTGGGGGGTTTGACTCATTGATGTGTCTCCAGTAGCTGAAACAGAGATTGGCACCTAGGACGCCTTCACTGGACATACCTTTCCCAGGCCCTGTGATGCTGACTAGTTTTTATGTCTGTCTATGTTGCTGTCAGATGTCCGTCATCAAGTCAATTCTGACTCATGATGATACCGTGTGTGCAGAGTAGAATTGACCCACAGGGTATTTAAGGCTGTGGCTGTTGTGAAGCAAGAAGGTTTTTTTTTTTTATTTTAATGGAAAGAAGCAGAAGGTTTCTTGCCAAAGACTGTATTCTGAAGCACCTCTGGGTTTTTCCTTATGAATCATTTATCCCACTCTGGGACTCTACTATTTGTTAAAACATGGAAACACTGCCTGAATGATTTAGTGTCTGCTACCTTCAGACCAACCCCATCCCACCCTTGTCCTCTCCTGTGACCTTTTCCTACTGCAGATACTATAGGGTTAGAAGTTGGCTACTTTACTGTAGCTTGTGTCCTTCTGACTGGTCAGTGCCTATTTTCAGTGTTATCTCTGCTTTCAAAAGAGATAATGCGAACAAGCCTGGTTGATTGCCCTTAATCTTGCAGAAAAAGTAAAATAAATTCGGAGGAGAAATTGATCTAAACATTTTGAGGGAAAAAGGGATGATAAGGTCATTGATGGAAAAATTGTTCTTGGAATTATTAAAGCGGAAAGACCCAACAAATTCTCATAGAAACCATTTAATGTAAGAAGCTTGGTTACAAAATATTAGCAAGATTTCCAACAAATATTTCTTGTGGTGTGACATTTCGTAGAAATAAATCTTTGAGTCTCTGGACTTTAGGATGTTGCTCTTTTTATTATATGGGTGAAAGAATGTGATTTAATTGAATTTTGTCTCCTAAATTTTATTATGATATGATTAACAAACAATTAAAAGCACAGGTCTTACTCTGATAACAGTATACACGCACATTATCATCATCCCAAATATCCTACGCCTTATGTTCAAAATCCCATAGTTCTAAAACATATATTCTGATGTCCAGCAGTGTAGGTATAGATTTGTTTGCCATTGGCCTTCATATAAGTATAATTCTACAGTACGCACTCCTTTTAGTTTGGTTTATTTTGTGTAGTGTGATGTTTTTGTGGGTAATATTTAATTATTTTAAAACACACTCAAATGGACAATGCATGATATCGTTGAGATTGATCCTTGTTGCTGTATTGGTAGCTGCTGTATCAACAGTTCCTTTACATTGCCCTGCTGGTCTAGTAGTTACAGGGTGACGTGTTAATTGCAAGGTGAGCAGTTCAAAACCACCGGCCACTCTTTAGGAGAAAGATGAGGCTTTCTGGTTTTGCTGAGTGTTTGTGGGCTCAGAAAACCACAAGGACAGTTCTACCCTGGTTTATAGGATCACCGTGAATTAGAAAAGGCTCCATGACAATGATTTTGGTTTAGGTCTGGTGAGCCTTCCTTTATCTATTCTCTGGTTAATGGACACTTAGGTTATCTAACATTTTTGATTTATACTACACAGCAGTTATCATCATTCTTTGATAAGTGTCTTGTGTACGTATGTTTTTAATTCTGTGATAAAGAACTGAGGCTATTCATGTAACGAAACTGGTTGACACAGGTCTGAATCAGATTCTGTTTTATCCTCATCCAAGCTTCTACTTTTATGGTATGTGACTCATGGCAACACTTTTGACCAAGACAACTTGTTCTGCAACCTTCTGAGGTGGCCCGCTCACACGATGCAGAAACCCGAAGGAACTAACTAAAGAAATCAAGCAAGTGTGTCTAAGGTTGACTACCCCAGTGAATCAAAATTCTCGGTAAATGAGGCTTATAGAGAGCGTGGTGGATGTGTACTCATCAAGTGGTCCCCGTGCGCTTTCCCAGCTCTTCTCCGGCATCCTGCAACGCTGTCTGTAAAGCATGCACTGATGCTCCTTCTTCAGAATACAGTTTGAACTTTCCTTCCGTTTCATCTCGATGAACAAATCTTTGAATCCGAGGATAAACAATGATCTTATTTACAAAGCCTCTATCCTCAGAAAACATCCTCTTGGTGCAATGCTTGGCAGTGGAACGGTTGATGCGTGGAATGGATGTTCCCTTTCTTTTTGCCTACAGAATAAACATGTTACCTTTTATTAAAAAACCAATAAGACCGGTATCAAATATTCATAGATGATTATGAGAATGAAAAATGAATTTATATACATGACGTTTTCTTTCAAGCAAGTAGCACTCTAAATCCTTAAAAGTTAGCAACTGTATAAATATGTATATCATAAAACTGCTTCCTTCATCAAGAAAGTCTTGCTTTAAAAGCGTATCACGTGAACCCAATAGCATGTTTGGTGATGTGCTACATTGACATTTGGCCCAAGCTCTTGACCTGACCATGAACCAGTAGAAAGAATTAGTGCCATGTGTTTTCTTGTTAGGCCGCTTCTAGTAAGTGGCGATGTCATTAAGAATAAAAATTAAGTTTGGCATGAGATCATCTGAACAGGTAAAATGTTTAAAATCAATCAATATCTCCGAAGAGAACACTAAGGGCCCCAAATCCCTCCACTCTTAATATGTTATTAAATCATTTCAGTTAAAAGCAACAAATCTTCCATTGAACATACTTCCTGTGTGGATGGTTGGATTGGTTACCAAAGAAAGTGCTTCCGTTTCTCTGAAATACAACGAGGTGGGCATCAAGCCAGAACTTCTGTGTCTCTCATGCAGCAACCCTTGCATTATTCAACAACACCAAAGAGCTGGTGTGGTAACAGTTTTGAACTTTAGCTATAGGAGTGGATGTTCTATAACGTCTTTGTTCAGCGTTGCTTTATTTGTTATGAAGATAATTTTACACATGATAAATTGTTTATATTTTAAGTGTAAAGTTCAATATTTTTAAGACATTGTACCTGATTAAGCCATTTATCTCCATTAAAATATCTCCCTATATTTCCTCCTATCCTCTTACAGTTAATTTATCCTCTTATCACTTATCCCAACTAGTTATAACTAGGATCCAAAGGACAAGCCCTCTTTGGTGCCTGGCTTCTTTCAATCAGCATTGCTCTGGAGACTCATTCATATTGCATGAATCTGTAGTTCACTCCTTTTCTTTTCTTCTATGTAGTGTTCCATTGTACGAATAGAGAATCGTCTCTCCACTGGTAATGGACATTGGTATTTTTTCTAGTAAAGAGTATTAGGGACATAGTTGCTTTAAAACATTCTTATTCAAAGCTTCTTGTAGGGTTTTTCTTTTTCTTTGACAAATGCTTAGAGAAGAAGCTGCGCACCATATGATAAGCATGTTCCACATTCTCACCAGTTCTTAGTATCATCAGCCTTTTAACATCAGTCAAGAAGTAGACTTACTTTGTGGGTTTACTTTACAACTGTCTAATACCTTGGAGTATATGTTTCATATTTTTATTGGCCACTGCCATATCTATTTTTGTGGGATTGCAGGTCAAAACTTTTTCTCGTTTAAAAAATCAGGTTCTGCTTTACTTCTTAATATTTACTTGTAAGACTCATTTACGAATTCTAGATACAAGGCTTTTGTCAGATGTATGAATGGTGAAGGATTTTCCCGATTCTCTAGCTTTGTCTATTCACTTTTTAGTGATGTCTTTTGAAACAGAACAGAAGTTCTTGAATTTTATCAACTTCAAATTATTTATTTTTCTTATATTATTGGTAATTTTGTATCCTGTCTAAAAAAAGGTTTTGTTTGAAAAACATTTGTTCTGTTAATAGTCCAGAATGATACCAACTATCAAATGGTCCACTATTGCCAAATGGTGGGTGTAGGCACCTACACAGAGGCACTTACCTCCGAAGGCCATCCTGGAGATCTGTTTGAAAGGCCCTAGCCTGGACCCAGGCACAAAGCTCCCTTCTGTTCTAACGCACGTGGTGTCCCAACGTTGGAATATCTTGATGGTGACAAGTAGCAATGACAACAAAGTTAGTTCGATGTAATTTGCTAGGATTTAAAACTTAGGTGTAATTTTCATGCTCGCACGATCCATTTGTTTGTGCTTTTCGTTTATGATGTGACATTGCGGCTGAGGTTTATTTTTTTTCTTTCTGGATACCGAGTTTTTCCAACACAATTTGTTGAAAACATTATGCTTTCCCCAGAGAACTGCATAGGTGATTTTATTTTAAAAAAATCAATGGTTTGATTCTAATTGTTAGAGTTCCTTCTTGATTGATATGGGTACCTTTTTCTTTATTGTAGCTTCATATTGTCTTAATGCCAGGCTGTGTATCCTCTCCATGTTGTTCTCATTTCTTAGCATTATTTCCCAACTTTTCCAAGAACCATGGAAATTTTTCATATAAACTTTACAATTTCCACAGAAATTATGAAAGCTGCTGGGTGACTTTGGGCGCCCGCAAAAACATCGTGCAGAGTCCTCACTCCTGGGTCTGCCAAATTTGTTTTGTCTTTCCGGACCTGAGGTCAAAGCCACAAACATGCTGAGCCAGATCCTCGGTCAGGCCAAGAAGCACCTGAGCTTGATCCCTGTCTTTGTGTTTATCGGAGCTGGAAGTACTGGAGCTGGACTGTCTATCATGCGTCTGGCATTATTTAATCCAGATGTCAGTTGGGACAGAAAGAACAACCCAGAACCATGGAATAAACTTGAGCCTAATGACCAATATAAGTTCTTCGCTGTGAACAGGGATTACAGCAAGCTGAAGAAAGAAGGCCCTGGCTTCTGAATGAGGTGTTTCCCATAAACCTGCTCAGAATGAAGGTCTTCCAGAAGTTATCCGCACAATGTTCCATGTAACCAGGATATGGTTATCTCGTAAAGGCACGAAATCATGTTGCTGTGTTGTGTTGGGGTTTACCCTGAATAATAAGCATGTGAAACTTGAAAAAAAAATCTGATTACAAATTTGAGAAAATAAAGACTAGATTGGCCCCAAATGAAGGAAGGCATACTTGAACTCCATAGAGGATATAAATGTAGTTCACTGCATAGATTGTGTGTAATTAGTAGGAATATTATATGATATCATAAATCATTTGTTTTAAAGACATTTTAGTCACTTTACATATGAAAACAAGTAAACTTGTCTGGTTTTTTTTCCCTATGGTCAGTATCTCCCAATTTTCCACCCTTAATAATTTGTATGGACTAAATAAACAAACATGTTCATGCCCCACTTTGTTCCAGTCAGGTGAACTACATTAGCAAACAAAACAGAATCTCATTATGTCTGGAAATAACATTCTAATGGGGAAAAGACACAAAACAAAAAAAGTCAACAACATACACAATGAGTAAACAGAACATTGAAAGGTGATGACTCTCATTGAGATAGCTGGATCAACTGAAGTGCAGACGGGACACTGCAATCTGAAAATGCCCGGATCTGGGCCCGCTAACCCAAAGGTGGATGGTGCATATCCCCCCGCAAAGATGAAACTGGCTGCTCCTGGGAAGATTCCTGCTCTCAGACACTTTCTACAGGATTTCTCTGCGCTGGAACATACTCAACGGCAGTGGATTTAGTTAATCTGACGAAATCTCATGGGGGAGGTACAATCAGAGTATAGACTTTGAGGAGTTAGACCTGTGGGTAAAAGGAATAAATCCAGGTAGAAGGTCTAAGTGCAGAGGCATTAAGATAGGGGGATAGCTGGCATATTAAAACAAACAAACAAACAAACAACAACGAGCTAATATGGCGAATGTGGTGGCTAATAGGGCAGGATGCAGGCTAGTGGAGAGGGAGGTCAGAGAGGTCATGGGCGGGTCATACGGAATAGCTGTTTTAAGGATTTTGGCTTTTGTTCTGGCTGAGGCTTACAGTGGCGTGTGTGCCCCTGGACACGCACTGGCGTTTTCTAGCACTACCTTGAGCAAGGCAGAGGCCCGGCCAGGCCAAGAGGCCTGAGGGGTTCAGGGGCTAAGTGCCAGAGAGAGGCCTCCCTGTGTGCAGAGCCAGGAAGACCTGATGAAGAACAAAATCCTGAGGGGCTCCTGACGCTGAAGTGTCACCCATTACTTTGGCTGGGGAGCCCCTTGGCCACCCATTGAGCTGCAAAGGACAGTCCCAACCAACTGGTCCCTCCGGGGAGAAGGATGAAGCTGTTGACTCCATGAAGAATTAGAGTCTTGGAAACTCCAAGGGGCTGAGAGGTTCATGCTGCTGAGGGCCATTGAGTCCCTCTGACCCTCTGGGTGGCAACCACGTGAGGGAACATTTCGGCATCACGTTTCCAGAGACAGCTATGAAATTAACCAGGCTGGCCTCTAGCTCTCCTTCGGTTTCTTCTGGGATCTGGCAGCCTTCACAAGCAAGCTGCATTGACTCATAATAGAGATGTATTTTGCATTGAGCTCAATAGTTGAGGGTTATAGTTTTCTCTGTTACTCCCTTTTAGTCTCCTTCTATTTCTCACAATTCTTTAGGGGAAGTTTCCTGTGTCTTCCAAATGCGGAGTTCAATGGTGATTTAAAACTGAAGAGGAGGATCCAAGTTTGGGGGAGATTGTGTCAAATTCTGCACCATAAACAAAGCATGATCCGATGGTATGAAGCCTGGCTTGCTTTTCACTGCTTGTTTTGCTTCTTGCCTTTAACAACTCTGCCACAAAACTGTTCAAAGCGGCCGGCGTCTTCCAAATTAGCATTCGTAAACTAGGTTTCAAAGAATAGCATTTAGAACCGCAATGTAATTTTGTCAGCGTGGTAGGGGAAAAAAAAAAAAAGAAAACATTTTGTCCAGTTTGAGGAAATGCTGCTCATACAGGGGGAGATTATTTGGTAACTTCCTCTGAAGACCTAGCTCCGTGTTATAATCATCTTTAAATGTTTATGGAGCAAGGTTAAGAATTCTAGTTACATGACTCACTAGTATTTTTAGCAAGTAATATATTTTGGCCAGAAATAAAAATGAAAGATGCAGGGAGTGGCAAATTGTGGGGGTGTCCTTGAGTGTCTCCTCTTTAAAATACAAAGGAGATCATCTCCCCACGAGCAGTCTACCAGGAGGGACCCAGAAGGGCTGGAAGTCTTTCCTAACTCGGTCAGCACCTTGTACCACTTCTCTTCTGCCCTTTCGTTTGGGTAAGCATCACTCTCTAAGTCTGTAATGGAAAACTTTTGCCCAGCTCTAATAACTGTTACAATTCATGCTTAGAGAAAATGAACTGTTTTGAACTATGTTTTGCATCGTTTTATTTATTCTTATATTTCTGTAATTCTATCTTGGTTCCGTCTCCACCCTGACTTGTTAAATGAAAAAGAAAACAGACACGGCTACATCGTTCTTTTGCAGATAATATAAAGTATGGCTTTTCTTGTGTGACAGACCTTCAGCTATTCTTAGAAAGCCTTTTGACTGGGCACCGGGCTAGCGGTGTCAGATTACAGGGCACGGGATTCCTTGATCAAAGTTTGACTCTCCACTCTCCCGTATTCTCCCAGTCTGGAATCAACCCCTGGCAGTGGGTTTGGTTTGGGGCTTGGACCTTTAATTTGGAGCTGCTTTGTGATGACCTAGTTGCATGTGTGCCTGTGGGTGTCCTGGGTGGATATCTATGGTTTTATATGAGTAATTATAAGATTGAATTTCCCATGGTTAAACTTTATGTGTGTTTTTTTTCCCCTTTCTTCTCTAAAATATCAACTAATGTTATGACATCTTAACTTACCTTTGTCTGGTCCCTTCTCACTAGAGTGGGAGACCTGCATCTCCCAAATATTCATGTCATGACACATGTCTGAGATCCACCTGCTGGTGGATTAATCCTCCAGAGAGATGTTGAATACACCATGGCTCATAAATGTTTCACTTGTGGTTATGTGTGATTTAATTTTTCAGCAGACTACACAACTGACTAATCTTTCTTGCTGCAAATCTTAGGGACTTTCATCTGCCTCCTAGAAGATATTTGCACCATTGGACCTCATTGATTCATTGAGAATATTGACTAAACTGAGAATGGGACTTTGGGTCTTGGCAATCCTAATAGTTCTCTTAGATTCGATAACAGCTCAACTTAGTAAGTACCGCTTTTCAACAAAATTTCATATTTCTTTTAAATTAAGGAACCCCAAGAACATATGGCTTGTTTCAAACTGCTTATTCTCAAATCTTCCAGCATAATTGTAAACCAGAGAAACCACTTTTAATCTAGACATTCATCTAAACAAACATCTCAGAAATTTAGTTTTATATATTCGAATTTGTCAGAATTTAATACAGCGTCTGTGCTTAGGAATGCTGCAGGCACTTGCTGCCTGACACATAATTTGGTTAGTGAGCTGTAGCTGCTTTTCTCCAGAAACTGTGCGGGAGATTTAGGCCCTTATTTATTAATCAGTTGTGGTGGTACCTAACTGAATATTTCATTAAAAAAATCTTAATCACTTATTGATTCATATTCAGTTGGAGTATCACAAAGTATGGCCAATTTCTAAATGAAATTCTAGAAGGAAGCATTTCAAATACATGGATTATGATCTTTTGGTATTTTAATTTGCAGGTAAAACACATTGGGGTCTGGAAAATGAAGCCTTAATTGTGCCATGTCCTAAAAACCCAAACCCTGCCTACCCTGTGGATTGGCACCACCCAAGCTCAATGGCAAGGATTACCACTCAGAAGGGGCATCGTGTCTTTGCCTCAGGGAACCTTCTGAAATTCCTACCCACAGAAGTTGGCGATTCGGGAATCTACACTTGCATTATCAAAAGGTATCGTGCAAACAGCCACCCTCATCAAAAAGGAGGAGCTGATATCAAGGGCTCAAGTAGAAAGCAAATGTTTTGGGAATGATGATGGCAACAAATGTACAAATGTGCTCCACACAACACATGGATCGAAGGATTGTGATAATAGTTGTAGGAGCCCCCAACAAAATGAATTTTTTTAATTGTGAAGTGACTGGAATAAGAGGATGTGTAGAAATACTATCAGGTTAAACGTTAGGTGATTATGAACTATTTGCATTAATAATTATAGGGATTAATTCATAACATAGTTAGAAAAAAGGTCCACCTTTCCTAAGTCAAAAAAAAGTGAGAACATTTATTCACTTTTGACTGGACGCAAATAAATAAATAAAAATGAAAAAACGCTAGAGCACATTATACACTAAAAAAAAAAAGGCAATTAAATTAACGAAAGTTACTTGAGAGTATGTGGTTGCCAATTAGTCACGATTTATATAGATCGTTAAATGTTTTGATGCTGTGCCTACAGTTGGTGCATACAAACTGCCAGGGGAACTAAATAAACAGGATGGAGTACTGTAGTCAGATGCCTGGGTTCTAAGTTCTGACAAGTTCAGACCTCAAATTCAAGTTCAGATATTAGTTATCACTGTGATGCTGGCAAGTTATTACTCCTTCATCTCCCAGTTTCTTCATGTATAATATAAATAAGATCTACCTTAAAAGGTTGTTGTGTGAAGAAAAAAAGTTGAGGTAATGAATCAAACGTACTTAGCACGCTGGTTGATACATTGTGAACAATAAATGTTGGATATCTTTATTATGCTGTATTTATAGTATCACAGCAGATATCATAGAACATGAAAAAAAAAGAATGGAAGATCACTTGTAGGGCTTATGTGACCCCTGCTTGCATGGTAGTTACATGTTGGACTGATAACTGCAAGGCCTCTGGTTCAAAACCTCGAGCTACTCTGCAGGAGAAAGATGGGGCTTTCTCCTCTCTTAAAGACTGATCGTCTCAGAAAGTCCTGGGGCAGATCCACCCTGTCTTATGCGACCACTGTGAGTTGGCGTTGATTCCAGGGCAGTGCGTTTGTTTGCTGTTTTTGTTTGATCACCTCAAGAGCAAGAAAACATTCTTTAAAAGCCTAGACTTTAATGATTACTTTTCAAGTGAGAAAATAATCATTATATTGCTTTAAGAGGACAAGCAGAAGTGAATAAAGACTAGAGTTGATTCAATTATTTCATAGTATGCTGTGACATCTTATACTTTTCTGGCTTTTTTTAATAGCCCCACGGTCAACTTCACTAGATCTGTGAATCTCACAATATATCAGAAGCAGCCAAACTGCACTATTCCTGAGGAGTTGCTGTATTCAACAGTATCTGGGACACAAAAGTTTTCCCGCATAGTTTGCCCAACAGCTCCATTGTATAATTGGACAGCGCCACTTCAGTGGTTTAAGGTAAAACTAGCTTTTGAAGAACTAAAAGGAAAGTAGAAAAGTCGTTTTGCACGAAAAGAAGCCCCGAACATAAAATGGCCTTTTCATTTCAGAATTGCGAAGCTCTACGATTCGATAGCGCTGAGTTCAGGTACAGCAGGTCTGGTCCATACTTGCACGTTCAAAACACAAGTCGTGACGATGAAGGTGATTATACATGTAAACTTATACACAATGAGAATGGAATCCATTATACTGTGACTGCAAGCAGAAAGTTTATATTCAAAGGTAAGCCTTTACTTTAGCCAATTAGATGATTTGGAAAAGGACAGAGTCAGAAGAGTTTTACTCTTCTTGCTGATATTTCTGCACTTTGTACTTTGCCACTGAACCGTCCTCCTGCTCTGTCTTATCTTGCACATGCTCTACTCTGACGCAAGTAAACCAATTTAACTGCACTGTCAAGGTTAATGTCAGAGAAGGCCATGGTACTCATCAAATCCTTATCTATTTTTTCTTCTCCTATGACTTCATTTTTCAAAGTTAAAGAGATTTCACACTAACTCGATTTTCTTATCTTGAAAAGCAGTAGAACAAGTTAGAGAGGAGGAGTAGCTTCTTTTTTCCGTGATACAGTATCAGGAGTTCTTTACAGGGGAGGAGTCAGTCAGCGAGTTTTACAGGAGATACCAGTGAGTTTTACAGGAGATACCAGTGAGTTTTACAGGAGATACCAGTAAGTTTTACAGGAGATACCAGTGAGTTTTACAGGAGATACCAGCGAGTTTTACAGGAGATACCAGTGAGTTTTACAGGAGATACCAGCGAGTTTTA
>NW_022111368.1:22450211-22453619 GCF_000313985.2 Echinops telfairi | reverse complement strand
TGGATTAGCATTTGTTTTAATGATCTAGAATAAAACAGAAAATATGAAAGAGAATTAGAGGTAGCAAGTTACATTAGTTACATTATTCTATAATGATAGTGTGTGTACATGCTTATATGTGCATGTATGTGTGCATTTGTCAGATCATTGTCAGAACAATTTCAGATATATATCTTTGAAATAGAATTGAAGTTTACATTCATGATCATCCAATGATGTTCTAATATTTTAATTTTCCTTTTGTGTTTTAGAAAGCTCCTTGCCTTTGGTTCCAATCATTAAAGCCCCTTTATTCAATGACACAAAGGAAGTAGAAATCGGTAAGAAACTTTTAAACTGTTGTAAAAGTTACCTGAAAGATCCTTCCATCGGCCCTTTGGTCTGAATTCTGCTAGAAGGGGTCCCCAGTGATCACAGAGGACCTTCAGGATTACGTGAGATGACGTCATGGCACTACCTGATGCAAGCATTTGTTAATCTGCATCATGAGCAAGCATAAGAATGTGAAGCCTCTATACTTATATTATACTCTGCAATTCATGGTCCTTTCACCTTTATTATCTCATTTAATACTTTTCTCTGAGGCAGACATTGTTCTACTCTATACCTCAGGAATCCTCAGCTCAGAGAGGCTCAATCACACAAGCCCAAGGTCATAGATCAATTAGAAGGATGAGAGTCTAGGTTTCTAACTCTGTCCTTTCCGGCTTCTCACTACAAATAAGATGCAGTTTAGAGATTTTAGCCTGTAACACAAGCCCCCTCATGGGCTGTGCTTCAGCACCCTCATGCTACAGCCCTTCCACCTGTGGGTCCGATGCTTTATATGGCGCTCACCGCCTCCCTGTACTGCGGACATGCAGTCATTTACACGGTCTTCTCTGCTCCTCTTCATGTTCATCTTCCTTCCGAGATGAATTGCAGAGATCAGATTATATGCAATGCACAACCCCCACCCCCTTTATTATCCTTCTCTCCTCCCAGACAGCCCCGCAGAGCTTCTGTTCACCCCTGTTCATTCTGTGTACAATGAAGAACGTTTTACCCGGGAGGGCTCTTTCCTCCTGTCAGGGTCCATGCCAACAGTTGCCATCGGGTCAGTTCTGATTCATGATGACCCCATGTGTGTCACACGAGAACCGTACTCCAAAGAGTCTTCAATGGCTAACATTTCAGAAGTGGATCGCCAGATTGTTTTTACAAGGTGTCTCTGGGTGACCTTAAACTGACCACCTTTGGACAGCAGTCCAATGTGTTAAGCCTTTGCCCACTCAGAGATGGTCAGAGTACCTAGCTGGTGTCCGTCTACTTCTCTGAGAACACCTAGAAAGACTTCTGTTCGAATTGTTTGTCATAATCTCACCTTCCGGAGACTCCAAACACCCCATCCCTCTTCAGATGCCTAGTTCTCCACACAGCTCCTGACCAAAACCAAAGACACAGGAAGGGTTGGCTGAATGGGTGTCCAAGGCTTGTGGGCAGCGTTTATGTTTTCCAGTGTGAAAGAAGAAAATCTCAAGTGAAAAGAGTTGGGAGGAGGAGAGTTGTACTGAGATGCTTAAGTGCTGGGATTATAGCTAGGACAGTCTTTGTAAGTCTCTTCCAAATAAGCCACAAACACATCTTTGCCTCCTGATGAAGCCCATGAGGACCTGGGGAAGTGGGGTGGGGGCGGGGGTCCAGTCCGAGGAGATCGATGGGGACATGGCTGCTGAGACAAATCCATGCAACGCAAAGGAAACTTCGACGTTATGCTGTGGGGTGGTTGAAGCCGGTCACATGCCTCATTCGTTTCTTCTTCGGGAGATAGAGCAGGCTTCACACATAAGAGCTGAGCCTCAGATGTAAAAGCTGAGCTTCAAACTTAACTGTGAGTGACGTGAAGATAATGAGGTGGGGGGAGAAACAGAGTAATAAGGCTACAGAAAGACAAATGCTCTAGAGATGAAGAAGGAAACGGGAATCGATGTGGAACAAATTAAATCCAATACAATTTGCAGAATTTGGTTTCACCGCGGGGTTTCTTTACTTCCCGTACAGGAAAAGCACAACACCTCATTTGCTCCAGTTGCATGGGGAAGGGCCCTCTCTTCATGGCCTCCGTCCGATGGCTGGTTAACGGAATCAATGCCAACGGGAGTGGGAGAATTCACCAAGGATCCGTGCAGGACGAAAGGTAGTCGGAGATGCTGGTTAAAACACTCGCATGCCTTTGCTCCCAGCCCACCGTGAACACGTCAGCATTAAAATAACAAGTGCTTTCTTAGGTCTGGAAATGGACTGATTTGTCTGAAAAGGAGTCTGATGATCTCTCATGTGAAAGAGGAGGACTTGTCTCTGAAGTTGGAGTGCGAGGCCTTTAACACCATCGCAGTGACAACGCACTCTATAAGTTTAAGAAAGAAAACATCAAGTAAGAAAGATCTCATGCATCGTTCCCACCTGATTTTGTTATATCAATTGTAAACTGGGATTCTTTTCTAGGAGAAAAGTGCTTAAGTCTCAATCCAGGAGAACCAAGACCATGGAACTTGCCCCACTCATAACACACACTTGGCCCATTGAGTACAGTGCATATGTTCACGATGGGTCACCACACGTTTCTCTAGTGAAACACACAGTGGAACCACCCTTCTTCTGTGTCGTTCTTCCCTTCTCTTCTTCCTCCTTTCGTGGGTTCCTCTTTAACACCCACATTTCTCCTTGGTCATCTTTCTGCTTCTCAACTTCATGAACCCTCTCTGTCTCACTGTAGATCAAAGAAAACACAAGGACAATCAGCGATGAACCTGCTCTTTTGTCCTTGCTCTGCTTTGCAACAGTCACATCAGGTGCCACATTTTCTGGGTACCCTGTTTGACCACCAGTTTAGAGGTCAATCTGGTTCTGTGAATTCCTATGGCATCCCATTCCTACAACCATCCTCCTCACTCTGATGTTCTGCTCAACATAACAATAAGCCCCATGAGGGCAAGAGAGAGCGCTTGTCCATCTTCATCTTTGTTGAATAAATTTGTGGAGGAAGATACACCAAAGGTATCCACAAAATATTGCTGCTGCGCATTTCTATTTCTCTAGTTACACATTTTAATGATAACAACAAAACAGTATTTTATATTTGGTAAGTTGAATAACTTTCCCCATAAATTGGAAAATCCAAATCATTTCTAGCTTTCCTGGAGTTTTGTCTGAATCTAGTGCAGTATTAATGAATTTATTTTACCTTTACCCAGTACAGTATTATAGTTACACCAAAATATTAAACTTTCTACTCATTCATGGATAATACGACATTTAAAAAAGGCAACATCTCCCTTCACAAATCATTACTATACTGTGGTGAAAGGAGTTCCTAGGTTTATATTGCCATTTGCCTTGGTTCTTCAGGAAAATAGTTTGAGAGATTTT
>NW_022111368.1:22398140-22449810 GCF_000313985.2 Echinops telfairi | reverse complement strand
ACTACATTTTGGATTGATAAATACCTTGTAAGGATTGACCAATAGACTATGAAAATGAGGTGTCTAGAGCCCACTGTGAAATTAATTGTGGCCTACAGAGAGGGGATTGGCTAGTTCATGGCTGTGGTGGGAGGGCTATGCCTCAAAATGGGCAAGGGGTTGTATATCTATATGCAGTGAACTGCACAGAGATTTTTCAGACAAGAAGCATGAAGAAGGAGATGAAAATGGGACAGAAGCTCTGGAGCAAAAAGGCAAGGACCCCAGTCAAATACTTATAACAGGAGTCAAGGTCTGTGTCACTGAGGATGGCAGCAGGTGCAGAAGAGACCCAGCAGATGTCTGAAGGCAAAAAGGCTTTCCTTGAAGGGCCTGAGAGGAGTCTGTCATCAGGGGACCAAGATGAGGCCTGTGTTCTGGGTGCTGAGAGAGGCCTTCACAGCCAAGAAGAGTGCAGAGAACTGACCGGCATGGACTCAGGGAGGCTTTGCCTACACATTTTCTGATCCTGATCCCGAGTTGTACCTTGTTACTTCCTTAATAAAGACTTAACTGTAAGTATGGTCTGAGTTCTGTGTGACCATTGCCACGAACTATCAAATTTAGAAGAGAGTGCAGTGGAAGGAACCTCCATCTCATAGGGACCAACCTTGGATGATCTTGAGTTGCGGTATCCCCACTGAAGTTAGGTTCTGAAACCCCTGCTATGATCACTTCTTCTACTTGATGGTGCAACAGGGCGCTCCTGGGTATAGGCAACAAGGAGAATCATTGTCAGCAGAACATGTTAAGACAATAATAAATCTATCTGAAAGTCATTGTGTTTTTTATTCTTATCAGACCAGGAAAATGCCAAGCAATATTGGTGATGATGTTCTCCTCCCACATAGGCTTCCTCTGTTTGCTGAGGATGCACCAAGCCTATCAGTAGTATCACAGAATGCAACTTTATAAACATTTGGTTCACCCTATAGGTGCCCTCCCTAGTTCTCTGTATTTTCAGGGGGAAGACATCCTACGGGTTAGATGAATGATTTTATCCCACATAAAAGAGCACAGAGAAAGCTTCATATGAAGGGGCTTTAAGAAGTTTATGGGGGAAATGCCATTGTCTTCCAACTCCATTTTTTTCCCATGAAACGTTTGAAGCACCCTCATTCCATAATATTTTAACACTCACTACTCCTTTGAGTGGCCTTACAACTATGTAGAACTATATAGAACTTATTGTCAAACAGTCAAAGGGAGGGTTAAGCTTTCAGTTCACAGGCGAGGTAGGGTCCAGAATTCAGCAGTTCTCAACCTGTGGGTCGCAACTCTTTTGGGGGTTGACCAACCCTTTCACAGGGGTTGCGCGATTTACAACAGTAGCAAAATTGCAGCTATGAAGTAGCAACAAAAATACTTTTATGGTTGGGGCTTCACCACAACATGAGGAACTGTATGAAAGGGTCGTGGCATCGGGAAGGTGGAGAACCAGATGGATTTGGATAAATACATGGAAAAGTGATGAGAGGTGAGAAGCAAACCTACCACCAATTTGAGATGGCTGTTGTACAGCTCCCCCAGAGGGGATGCTCGGGATTTTTCTCGTTTTAATTTCTACTTGGACTCTTGATTTGTAAGCTTTTGTAAAACACCATACGAGTAAATAACCATGGTCAAACACTCAGGCAAATGATTTAAAGTGCTGTATTGAACATGCTCAGGTACACAGCACGCATAGACATAGAAATATGTGGTACACATACGAAATTGACAGGAAAGGTGGTTGTGAGGTTTGCAGTAAAAGTAGGAGACACATGATATGAGTCTGGAAATGCAGTACCATGGTGGTGGTGGTAGCTGCGCTGGCTTCTGAATGAAAGGAGACCACATCCCTCTACACGCCCCCCCCCACCCGCCCATTCCCCATCACTCCTCTTATTACCCCTGATCTCAACTCTTTCCTTATATAGTTATCCCCTGAGGGCTCTCTGTGATACCTGTGGGTTGGAATTGTTTTCCAGCTTCTTGGATTTGTGGTTTTTGTTCTTTCCATATTATTTATATTTGACACATTTTACCTGTCTTTCTTCAATTTGTCTTTGCTTCAACAACTGTGTTAAATAAACAACCTTCACCCCCAACTGTGACTGCTGTTGAAATTGTCATGATGAAATCTTTATTTCTAATCATCGCTTTTAAAATAATTACTGCATTTCCTTAAAAGTCAATGTCTCCATAATTTAAGGAAGTATTATTAAACAATATTTGATGTTGCAATAGCAATTGTGCACATTTCTTCATGATGATTTTTGTTCCAGGCACTGCTTAGCTACTCGATAGTAAAATCTCATTTGTTTTTCATAATCCAGTGGAGGAGGAACTGTGATTCTCATCCTAATTTTATAGATGAAGAAACCAAGGCAAGTGAAGTTTGAATAGCTTGCCAAGTGTAATAGTTTCAAACACAGGGTTTCCGGTGAATAGAAATGAGTAGAAAATACTTAGTGTTTCATCATCACATACAAGAATTACCTTTGTATTTATAAAATTGCTAGCGATTAGGAAGATGCTGGCTTTTGCTTACTTTAAAGTTTGGGACTATTGTCTTTCCTATACTTAAAAATGCCGAGCCACAAGCATAGTCACCTTACAATAATGTCCATAAAAAATACAGACTCCCAGTATACATTCAGAGAAGATATCTAGAAAAACATAAATAAGTGAAATCATTTGGAAACGATTCACCTAGGGACTATCTGTGATTGAAACCGAAAACAGTGCTGACAATAAATTCTCAGCCAATGTTCCAGTGTGTCCAGTAAGAATCACCATAGCTTGATGATTCTTGTTTTCAGAGTGCTGAAATCAAGTGCTGGTAGCTGATGTGCTTTTAGGAGTGGGAAGGATGGTTGTGAATTTTGAATATGGTCCAGTGATTTCTTACATTAAGACTGGGAACTCAAGCTGAAAGACTTCAGTTGACTATAACAAAGGAACTATATGATCCAATCTCATGTGAGAGTCTACTGATTTTCATCTTTATGTGAGACTTTTAGGAAGGTGAATTTAAATCTCCAAAATATTCTGAATGTTTGCAATACTGAGAATTCACATGTCAATGTCAACTGTATGCCCTTAATGAGGGGGATCTTATTGCATCTATATTTTGTGAAGCCATGGGTACAATGAAAAGTACATTTATAGCTAAAGAATGTTCATCACAAGAGAAGTAAGAGGTGTATCTAGGGTCTAGAATCCAGTAAATCGATTCTCCAAGAAATATGCTAGAGACACTTGTGTGTATCTGTTTTCTTCCCTGCTTTCTATGTCACCAACCACTCAGACACAATAAATCCCCAAGAGCTATGGACTCTTTCTCTTTAATGTCTTTTATATTAGACCTGTCTCTTCTTTTCCCATTATCATGCAAGTTTCTACTTTTTCAGTCACACCAGTAGTTCAGAAATTCCTGTCCCATTCTAGTGGACCTCCCGCAATGTTTTTCAATAGAAACACACCTTCTATTCCAGCAGATTAATCGGACTTGAAAAGTACATTCCTTGTTTGTCCCTCACTCAAAACTCTAAAATAGCGCTCACAAAGTGCTTTAGGTTGGTCCTCGGGTCTTGTTAGATGCTGCCCCTAACGCACATTCTAACCTTATTATCCACTAATTTCAAAACTGGATTACTTCTGAAAATACACACCCACCTCTGCACATTGGTTCTCAACCATTTTTCTTTTTGCGAGTGCAATTCTTTCCGTCTTTCTAGTTGTCTGCGTCATACCCATCTTCCAGTGACTACCACCGGTAAGCAGCCTTCCTTGTTCAATAAAGCATGCAGCGAGGTTGTCTTCTAAAAGCCTCAACCAATGATTATCTCTAAGACTTCTAATCTTAGTTAAGTTCAAATGTGTGTTTAGATCTCATTTGAAGAAGGGCTGGCTCTTCGACTTTTTGGGATCTCCTGTCATGCCCTAGTGTGGTGCCATGTGCACAGTTGCTTTGACTAAGATGGCTCTTGACACATAATGATCCACTGGACAAAGTAGAATTACCCCTGCCTTATTGTATAGGGAGCCGATCACTGGATCTTGCTCTCATGGAGCAGCCAGGTGGGTTCACCTGGGCGGTCTTTCAGTTGGTAGCTGGACATGCCAGCATGGCACCACCAGCACTCCTTTTACTCGAGAAAAGGGTCAACGGACTCCAAAAGCAACCTGAACATCTCAAGTGGCCATGAATTGCTCGTACTTCCACTGGAGGCCAAGATGTATATTCATTTTACCTGATTCCATTGACACTAATCATGACTTTCTCTTCCTTCTATCTTTTGAATAGTTGGTCATCAAAGCCTCTACACTACAGTTGGAGGATTTAGTGTATTGCTCATGCTAATCAGTGTCTTCTCAGTACTGCTAAAAGTGTTCTGGATTGACTTTATCCTGCTATGGAGAGACACAGTTACACCTTACAAAAGTAGGAATGGTAAGTGGTCCATTTCCAGCTTTCCTTGAAAAGAACAAGTTGATAATGACCTTTGGCTATTTGTCCAACAATCTTTTCATCATTCATGCTGAACCCCATGCTTCGTTTTTTTGGAAAATTAATGAATTGTTTTTAATCTACTCAGAGGTAATTTTCCATTAGGCCCCCATACCTCTCTTTGTTCCTGAGATTCATCTCAGTAGCTCAACTCCAGAATAACTGTTCCTAATAAATTCCA
Organism: Echinops telfairi; assembly: GCF_000313985.2. Lineage (NCBI taxonomy): Eukaryota > Metazoa > Chordata > Mammalia > Afrosoricida > Tenrecidae > Echinops > Echinops telfairi. The sequence goes on along the minus strand of NW_022111368.1, from coordinate 22,445,095 downwards.
AATGACAGAATCTTCTCCAACTTAAGAAGGTGTAACTATTTAGGAAAATATGTTTTGGCGAGGCCTTATGCAATTAAAACCACGATGAAAGACGCTTCTGCTTTCCGGGTGTAATATAGACCAGGCTATCCGAATTCAGATGCTTTACTCTACTCTGGACAATGTCTTGGAGACCTGGTTTTGAGTTTGGCTGTGATCTGAAAGGTCAGCATTTCAAAAGCTTTCTAGGGGGAAAAACAGGCCTTTCTACTGCTGTAGAGTGACACTGCTCAAGGCAAGCACCATTGGTGCTGGTTGAGGAAAACTGAGCAATAAGAACAGACTAGGTCTAATAGTTCATTTTTAACAAGCACGTTAACAAACAAAGTTATATGCAAAAAAAGAGATGAACCTTTCTGCAGTAAAATGTTACATTCTCAGAAACCGACAGGGGCAGTTCTATCCTGTCCTATAGACTCACTTTGAGTTGGCATCAACTCGATGGCCGTGAGGGTCTTTTGGTTGATTTTTTTGTTTGAGTTATATAAAGTTTGATCTATGCACATAAGTATACATGTTAAATACCACTGGTATGATCACGATTTGTGATCAAGCAGATATGTGCTACATTCTTTCATATGGCTGCTTTACATAGGAGATCATTAATTATCTGACTTGTCAGAAATTCAGATCCCTTAAACATTTCTGCTCCATTTCCACAAGTCGTCTGTAGCATTTTGACTTTTCCAGAGGATGTTTGGGGAAGACAGAAGAAATGGAGTTCTCATCAGCAGCAGAAGGTGCTTCTCCAGGGCTACAAAAAACAAGACCCAGAAATATCAATCCATTATTAATCAAGTCTTTCCATATGGTTTGGACTAAGCTATATGTACAGCCTTTCACCGATCCTCAACATGAAATTGTATTTATGGGTTGTGATAAGAGTTGTATGAGCCCCTAATAAAACTTTAAAAAATAAATAAATTAAATAATTTTTTTAAAAAAAGAAAAAGGACCCTGAGATTAAGGTGGATTTTCTTATCACATTTAATGGCAGTGGAAGGCAGAGTATCTTGATTCTAGAAAAAGTAGGGGATCAAGTGCATTTAGCAACAATTAAAATAATAGTGAGGAATCTCTGCTAAGAATCAAATTATATATATATTTTTAGAGCTGGGTGATGGAGTTTTGCTTCTTGTTTTCATTTGCAGATGGAAAGATCTATGATGCTTATGTCATCTATCCCCGGAATTGCAAAGATAGTCCTGAGGGGGCCAGTTATGTGGAATACTTTGTTCATCATATTCTGCCTGATGTTCTTGAAAATAAGTGTGGATATAACTTATGCATTTATGGAAGAGATTTGCTACCGGGTGAAGGTAAAATTGTTGACAGACGTTAGTGACAAAATTCATGCATATGAGACAGGTGAATTCTATGCCAGAGCTAAACATTTGTCCAGAAGGAGGAGATACGGATTCTTTACTCACCCTGTTGTCATCATCACCTCGTCACGAGCAGTATCTATGATGTGAACACAGAGGTAGGTGTCCTTTGACACAAGAAGCCAGCAGAGCATTGCCCCTCCTTTATGCCTCAGGCCCTGATTAGTATGACTGGCATTTCCTAAGCATCTCTAGGAGGTTTGAAAGACTTAAAAGTTGAAGCATTTTAGTTTCGTATCCATAGAGGACTCCAAGAGTCTTTTTGACTTTTCCTTATATCGGTGAAAAATTTTGTACATTTTTTACTCTCATAAGAACAGGTTGGGGGTGGGGGGGGGGAGAACAGGTCGACCTACTGTCCCTTCTGTTTCTTAACATTACAGCAGATTGCAGGTACTTTGAACAGTTTCATCATAATTCCAGTCATTTCATTAGCTGTTTTACTCTCCCCTTCATTTAAACCCCCCCACTTTAAAAAAATCATTTTATTGGGGGCTCTTACAACTCTTATCACAGTCCATCCATCCATCCATTGTGTAAAGCACCTTTGTACATACGTTGTCATCATCATTTTCAAAACATTTTCTTTCTACTTGAGCTCTTGATATCAGCTCATTTCCTTCCTCCCCCACCCTTCCTCCCTCATGAACCTTGATAATTTATAATCTTATTTTTCATGTCTTGCACCAACTAATTTCTCCCTTCACCCACATTTCTGTTGTCCATCCCCCTGGGTGGGGGTTCTATGCAGATCGTTGTGAACCATTCCCCCTTTCTCTTCCCACCTTCTCCCTACCCTCCTGGTATTGCTACTCTCATTATTGGTCCTGAGGGCTTTACTTGTCCTAAATTCCCTGTGTTGCCAGCTCTTATCTGTACCATGGGGCCATGATAATTGAGGGGTGGTGGTGGAGGAAGCATTAAAGAACTAGAGGAAAGTTGTATGTTTCATTGGTGCTATACTGCACCCTTTGGCTCATCTCTTCCTTGTGATTTTTCTGTAATGGGATGTCCAATTGTCTACAGAAGGGCTTTGGGTCTCCACTTCACCTCCCCCCTCATTCACATTGAGATGAGCTTTTGTTCTGGGTCTTTGATGCCTGATACCTGATTCCCATCGACACCTCATGATCACTCAGGCAGGTGTGCTTCTTCCATGTGGGCTTTGTTGCTTCTTAGTTAGATGGCCACTTGTTTATCTTCAAGCCTTTAAGACCCCAGACACTATATCTTTTGACAGCCAGGCACCACCAGCTTTCTTCACCACATTTGCTTATGCACGCATTTTGTCTTCAGTGACAGTGTTGGGAAGATTAGCATCATAGAATTCCGGGTTATTAGAACAAAGTGTTCTTGCATTGAGGGAGCACTTCAGTAGGGCCCCAATGTCCATAGGCTGCCTTACCATATCAATATTAAATATATTTACATATGTTGTTATATATGAATATATTTATATATGTACATGCCTGTATTTAGACCTTGAGTTAGTTTATTGTGCCAACCTGGCGGATAAACACATGTGGAATTAATTGAAGGGCAGAAGGATAAATGACACAGTGAGCCTCACAGTTCTAGTTCTCGGGTCTCTTGCTTTGTGATGGTCACATCAGGGTGCAGCTGCCTTAGACAGTCCCAGCTTCAGCTGATAAGGCTCACTTTCTGCAAGATATCCCCAAGGAGAAGCCACATGGACCTTCCCTGATGCAGCTTGGGTGCTAGAGCACCCATGTGGAGACCCCAGCCAGTGCTGAGATGCTTTACACGTTCAATGACTCAGCTTTCCTCCTGCAGTCGGCATCGTTGTGTGTGTTTTGTGAGATGGAGGAGGATTTTGTGGACAGGTGTTGGACATATGGGTTAATGGGTTAATGTTGGACTTGTGGGCTTGAGCAACACTGGGTTGGGATGTTTTCTTGATGCTCACTTAACCTTTATATAAAACTCTCTCTTATACATGAGTTTATATGGATTTGTTTCTCTAAAGTACCCAGACTAATACAGACCTCTATAAATGTCCTTTGCCTTCTAGTTCTTACGTCTATTTCCTTTTACTTTCCTCTTGTCCCACTCTCATGCTGAGGTGTAACACTTTTCTAATTCCTCAGAGACCAGGAAGGATTGGGGATACACCTGGGGCAGGGGCATTATGAGTTTAAGCACAATGGATAAATATAGGAAACTGTGAATTAAAATGACATTTCATGTGCTTGACACATGGATGGATATATGGATTGTGATAAGAACTGTAAGAGCCTCCAATAAAATGATTTAATTAAAAAAATTGCAGCCTAACGGGGGGAAGGGGAAGGCATTTCTCCTGAAAGGAGGTATTTAAGTGGTTATAGATGGAAAGCTACAAACAACACGTGAATTAATTGTCTCCTGAGGTATGAGGGCAATGCTAATTGCCTGATACGTGCTCTGGGTAGAGAAAATGGTTACACACTCCAATAATAACCTAACTAAAATGTTGGCAAGTCAAACTCTCTCAGATCTGTTTTGGATAAAAAAACAAACACACTTGGTGGTTTTCTTTGAAATCTTGGAAATCCTATAGAGCAATTTTGATCTGCACTTATAGGGTCACTCTGAGTACAAATTCATTTGATAGCAGTGTGTGAGTGTGGAGGGTGTACTTTAGTCATCTCTTAATGACTTAGGCAGCCATGCTGGTGTAATGATTAAGTAGTCCAGTGCTAACTGAAATATTAGTGGTTTAAACTCACCGGTCACTGGGTGGGAATGGTGACCTGCTTCCATCTAGATTACCACCCAGGAAACCCCACGGGTCTCTACCCTGCTGCACAGAGTCACTAGGAGTTGGGGTTGACTTGATGATACACAGCAACAGACATGGCTTGAGAGCTTTGTGAAATATGAAATGCAGGAGACTATCATTGAGCTTTTCTCTTGAAGCTCTCTTCTTCCAGACTTTTCTTCTTAGCTTACCCACTTGACTTGAAAATACTCAGTAACTGAGGTTCAAATGTTCATTCTATGACCTGGAAGTTTGTCCTCTTTATTCTGGTAAAATAACTGTAGCTTGTGATGTTAAATCAGATGCTACTTCTGGTTGCAATCTTTTAATTTATTAATCCTCATGTCCATCAATCATTTTCGGTCACAGCTCTCTCACAGCAAACTGGTCTTTTTGGGGGAAAAGAGGGCATTGGGACTGATGGCCTCATTGTGAAAGGCTTTAGAACTCTAAGGTTCTCTACCCAAGTACATTTCCACACTTTTGACTAAGCAAATTGATCAGTGTCAGATTTGCACACCAGGTGATAATACTGGTATTTTTTAAAGTTCAAAACATTTATGATCATAGGATTACATTTTATAGAGAAGCAGATTAAAATCTTACTCATTCTTTTATTTCTAGATGCAGCCACTGCTGTGGAGACCAACATACAAAAGAGCCGGAGGCACATTTTTATCCTGACTCCTGAGATAGCTCATTGCCAGGAGTTTGCCTATGAGCAGGAGATGGCCTTACACAATGCCCTCATTCAGAACAACTCCAAGGTGATTCTCATTGAAATGCAGGTGCTGAGTGAACAAGATGGTCTGCCTTGTGACACCTTTCAAGAGTCTCTCCAGCATCTTATGAAAATTCAGGGTACCATTAAGTGGAGGGAAGACCATGTCGCCAACAAATTGTCCTTGAATTCCAAATTCTGGAAGCATGTGAGGTACCAGATGCCTGTGCCAAATAAATTTCCTAAAACTCCTTTAAACTAGGCTTCCTTGAGTGCTCAAGGGCAGCAATGCTTGCCTAGCTCTGCTAATGTGCTTAATTTTGGAGGCCTTCCAACTTCGAGCTGGACTATGCCACTTCCAGGGGTACGATGGCCTAAATTGGGCACTGCAATCTGAAGACAGCAGAGTGAAGGGCCACCAGACTGCAGCATTCTGCTAGTACCCACAAGTCGATGGTCCTGATTCCGAGAAGATACCGAATGCCCCGATTTTATTTGTAATGCCCCCTCCCCATCTCCTCATTTCCTTCCCTTTCTGACTATGTTCCTTTCCCTCCATTCCACCAGATGATCTTCTCCCCCGCCTCTTTCCTTCCTCTGCCCTGTTGTTCCCACAGTTTAGCTCTCTGCTCATTCTTCTGCCATCGTCTACATCCTGAACATCAAATGAAAACGTTTAAGATAAAGTTTTCATGTGACGGGAAGAACACCCAGATTCACTCAAGCAGAATGTTGGTAGACGATGCGATTCCCAGGCTGCCACACTTTCTTTTTCCTATTTGATATAATACTTAAATTTTATCATCTGGCAATTGCCAACTTTGTTCAGGTACCTTATCCCAATTGCCATGATAATCAGTTTTTTGTCAGTTCTAACATTTCTTTCACATGTTTGTTCCCTTTAGAAATATTTTTTTCTCACTATGAAACTGATAGAAGCACCGTATGGAGAAGTAGAGCACATACAAAAAATTATTTTCACTGAATCACTCACCAATCTACCATCCTGGTTTTACTACTGTAAAATATTTTTGGTTTTTTTTTTTTACTGCTTCTGTTTTTAAATTTTAATTTATAATTGCACATCCAATTTATATAGGTGGATTATGTCATAAATATACTCTGGGTGATATAAATGGTTACATAATCAACTACTAGACAAATGGTTGAAGGTTTGAGGGCAGCCAGATCTAGTGATTCACTTCCCGAGAATCATAGCCACTCAAAACCCCAGTGCCAGGCTGCGCACACAGGCTTGCCAGGAGCCAGAATCGACTTCAGGATGGCAACTAACAGCAACAACAAATAGTCTATACTTTAGCTTTTTGTATATAAAGCATTCGACATGTCACTAAAATATTTTTAATAATTGTAAATATTCATAACGTTCTGTCTCAAGGTTGTAGCATCAGTTGTTATGCCTAGTCTCTTATTAGATATGTGTTACCGATTTTTCATCATTACAAATCATTCTGCAAAGATGCTGTCAGTATGTCTTATCACTCCCAGGTCAGAAGGTGCTTTCTCCTTTTCCTTCCCTCAAGTTGAAACAGCTGCATTTGTTATAGTACAGCTATCAAATCAGTGAGGCATTTTGGTAGAACGGTTTCAGCAAAATTGAAGTGACGTTGTCCCTCTTAACCTCCCCCACCACAATTTTCAGTTCCCTGAATGCAAGCACATGCTCTCGTGGCTGCACGGGCACCCATCCATGGGTCTCAGAGCTGGAGTGTCCTGCCAGTCTGGAAGGCATGTTAGCACCTCAACTATGGTAGTGGATGAGCATCTTACTCTTAACTAGCTGCCTAATCACCTAGCTCAGTGGTTCTCAACCTTCCTAATGCTGCGACCCTTTAATACAGTTCCTCATGTTGTGGTGACCCCCCCAACCATAAAATTATTCTTGTTGCTACTTCATCACTGTCATTTTGCTACTGTTATGAATTGGGCGACCGCTGTGAAAGGGTCCTTTGACTCCCAAAGGGGTTGCGACCCACAGGTTGAGAACCAGGACCTAGCGGATCCTGAATGTAACTGACACAAGAACAGCACACTTGGGACGCTCGACTGAGCCTGCGCTCTCAAAGTCATTGCTAGCTAATTGAATCGATTGCCATTTTCTACCTTCCAGAGACTTGGGTTTCAGAAACCAAGTTTCTGCAATATTTTTGGTTTGCCTAAAGTATCCGTATTTATCCATCTTTTTGATAGCCTACTATCTAAATCTATGCCCCTGGATTAAGATTCCCAGGTAAAATACAGGAGGCCAGTCAAAGCAGAATTAAGATAAACACTAAAATTTCATCTGAAACTAGAATTTTCCTCATCTTATATTTTTACATGCTAGATTTGTCCACCCTACCCTGTCAGAGTGATTGTGTTTCACGTGATACATCTGCTTCTATTGGATTACTTCAATGTCAGCCAATGACAAGAATGAAGTCTAGCTGATTGGCTAACATCATAGGATCTGGAATTAGACATTTTTAGTTCCAAGTCAGCCTCTGTTGCCAACCACCTGTACCGTCATCCAGCAAGCGTTATGAACTGAATTATGTTTCCCTAAAATATGTGTTGGAATGTTAATCCTTACACCTGTAAATGTAATCCCATTTGGGAATAGGTTTTTCTATGGTATAATGAGGTCATTTCAGTATAAGATGTATATCAAACCCAATCACTTCTGAGTCGTATGGCAGCAGGCTTAGGATGATCAATACCATGTGAAGATCACCGAGTGGGCAGAATACTGAAGTGACAAGATCTTTGCTCAGAGCCCACAGAGTGAGAGCCTTCCTCTAGAGCCAGTGTCCTGAATTCTGACTTCCAGCTTCCTGAACTGTGAGAAAATAAACCTCTGGTCTCTGAAGTTACCCATTTTGGGCATTTCTGTTCCGATAGCACCAGGAAACTAACACAGCCAGTTATTTGAATTTCACAAGTTCCCTTACTGCAAATGGCCTTAATACCAACCTGGGGCTCTGTGGCGATCAAAAGTTGAAAAGCGTAGGAAGATATTGAACAAAGGTAAGACTTCAATACACGGCAAGCATCATTCTCAGAAAACCTCACTGTGTCAAGTGTAATGTTCTTTGCATTTGGCGTCTTCTTTCCATGAGAACCTCTGAGAAGAAATCCTAACCAGCCTCCATCGTATCTCCTTCCCCCAGCCTCCTTGACTGACAGGTGTGTTTTTCATTTATGAGAGGCAAATACTATTCTAATTTATATGGAATTTGAGTTAGAAAAATTAGCTAAGCATGTATGTGAGGGTCTAGTTCTCTATCCTCTTCTAATAATGCCCTGTAGTTTTCATAACTGTGGTGTGTATCTTTTTGGTGTGTGATTAAACAGAATTTATTTTCCAACATACCATTATTAATGTATATTTCTAATAGATAGGCTTGCGGTTGATTTTCTGAATTGACCTTTTATTTAACTATCTGATAAAACTCACTATTTCCAGTAGTTGTTGTTTGTTTCATTTTCGTGAAAAGAGTTGAGTGACCCTCACAGTGACTCCATAAGCACAGAGTAGAACTGCCCTGGGGGTTCCTGAGACTGGTCACTCTTTTTTCCCCTCCAAATTAGAAGATCATTTTTGGGGGGTCTCTTGCAGCTCTTATGACATTCCATACATCAATTGTATCAAGCTTGTACATATGTTGCCATCATTATTTTCTAAACATTTACTTCCTATTTGAGCCTTTGGTATCAGCTCCTCATTTTTTCCTCGTAAACCCCTCCCACCCGCATGACCAAATTATAAATTGCTATTATTTTCATATCTTATACCGACTGCTCTTTTCCTTCCCCCATGGTTTCTTTTGACAGTTTCTGTTGTTCACCCCTGTGTGTGTGTGTGTGTGTGTGTGTGTGTGTGTGCCCGCTTCCTCCCCTCCTCTTCCTACCTTCCCTCACTACTCCCATTCCTGTTCCTGGACTGATAATCCTTTAAAGGAGTAGAAAGCCCAGTCTTTCTCCCACAGAGGAGGCTGATGATTTTGAACTTCCAACCTTGTATTACGGTTGATTAACAGCACAACACTAACCACTGTTTAACCGGTACACCTAGAGGGGTCCTCATTCCTAAACAAACATCTCAACTGCGTCCTTCTTACTGCCATTAAGTCCGTGGTGGCTCATGGTGAGCCTATTAGACAGGATAGAACTGGTCCTCCTTGGGAGTAGCTAGTGGTTTTGAACTCCTGACTTTGAGGATCATAGCTGAATGTATGACTGCTATGCCACCGGGACTACTGAGGGACACCATGGGTGTTACAAATAAGAAGTCAAGCACTACACTACTAATCACATCTTGGTGGTTCAGATCCACCCAGAATTAACCAGAAAGATTAGGTCAGGTCACCTGCTTGAAAATCCTGTGGAGCAATTTTACTCAGCAACACACCTGGTCACCATGGACTGGACTGATAGCAACTGGGTTTTTTTTGTTTTGTTTTGTATTATTTCATTGTTTCACATAACTTTCTATCACTTCTCAGAAGAAACCTTTTCCTCTGATCCCTCAACACCAAGAAGTTAGGACAAAGATCTTTGGCTCCATAGCTTTGGTCACCTTAGGGAGCCTTGAGTATCTAGGGATTCACCCCCAACTTCTTGTTCTTTTTAAATCATTGTATTGGGGCTCATACAACTCTTATCACAATCCATCCATCCATCCATTGTGTCAATCACATTTGTACATTTGTTGCCATAATCATTCTCAAAACATTTGCTTTCTTCTTGACCCCTTGGTATCAGCTCCTCATTTTTCCCCTCCTTCCCTGTACTCCCTCCTTCATGAACCCTTGATAATTTATAAATTATTATTATTTTGTCAAGTGTTGGAGGGGCTGTGGTGAGATAGGAACTCTCATCCACTGCTGGTGGAGCTTTAGGTATGTACAGCCACTATGGAAATCAATTTGGAGATTTCTAAAACAGATGGAAATTGAGCTATCTTACAACCCAGCAATCCCCCTACTGGGCATCTACCTAGAAGGGGCAAGAAACAAACCAAGGCCAGACATCTGTGCTCCAATGTTCATTGCGGCACAGTTCACAATTGCAAGGACTTGGAAACAACCCAAATTTTCATCAAGAGATGAATGGATTATAAAACTGTGGTACATACACACAATGGAGTACTACGCATCACTAAAAAGTAGTGATGGACGCATGAAGCATATCGCCTCATGGGAAGAACTGGAGAAAATTGTAATAAGCGAAGTAAGCCAAGCACAAAAGGACAAGTACAACATGAGAGTCCACTAAGGTAAGCTTAAAAAAACACTTGTTGCTTTCTGATTATTTGAATTAGGCTATCTTTGAGGGTGGTAGGTGGTATCTTGTTTCAATTTGCATTTCTCTTATGGCTAAAGATCGGGAACATTTTCTCATGTGTTTATTGGCCATTTGGATTTCTGCCCCTGTGAAACTTCTGTTCAGGTCCTTTTCCCCCCTCCTCAGTGGGCAATTAGTTTTTTCTTTTTGGAAGCTAGCAGATTTTAGTAATAAGGCCTTTGTCTGATGTGTCATTGCTAAAGATGTTTTCCCAGTCGGTGGCTCTCTTATTATTCTCTTGGTGAATTCTTTCGATGTGCACAGGTGTTTTATCTTCAGTATATCCCACTTGTCAATTTATGACTCATCTGTGTTTGTGTCCTTCCTTATTTCTGATAGCCTATGTATTCCCTGAGCTGAAGTTCTCAGGTTTGTCCCAATTCCCTCATTAATGGCCCTAATAGTTTGGGGTTTTCCCTGTAATCACCTCCAACTCCTTTACAGCTCCCTGCCACCCCCACAGCAGTTCCCTTTCAGTGCAAATGCTACTTCTGTTTTGAGCAGGTGGACTGCCCTAGCCTTGCACAGGCTGATGGCCAGAAGGGTGCGTAGGGGCAGGAAGGGCACACTCAAATCGTCCCTATCTTTGCAGGTCCCGGGACACCTCCGCTGAGTCTGAGACCTGCTTTGGCGCTGACTCGGGTGAGTCCGGACTGCGTGGGGGGCGCCCCAAAGCCCCTCCAGGATGAGAAGCCACAGTTTCCTCCACACACCCTCGCCCCCGCCCACAGGAGCGCCCGGAAGTGGCCGGCAGGAGGTCGCAGTGAAGGAGCTAGTCCTGCTCCTGGACTTGGCTGGGCCAGCCCAATTGGAGCTCACCTTGACACTGAGAAGGGCCGTCCCTTCTCCCGCAGGCTGCCCCCTTTTTGCTGCCAAAGGCTGTGTGAAGCTTGGTCGTTTCCCCTACTTTCGGCGCCTTTGAAGGAACAGAAAGAAAACAACCGCCCCCTCCCGCCCCTCACAGCATCCTCTGAGCCGCACTTTCTTTTCATGCTTCTTCCTCAAAGGAAACGCATCACAGTCTTGCACCTGCTTTCAGGACTCCTGTCTCTCGTTTCAAGTGCTCCTGTGCAGAAGTGACGCCTGCCCCAGCCCCCCAGCCCCAGGCTCCAGGCTCCGGGGTGCCTGTGTGGATGCTTTCAGGTAAGAAGTGCTGCCTTCTCACTGTCTCCTCTCCAGGCTGCCTCCTGCCCACCGCCCTTCAGAGGCTTACTCTCCCCGTCAGGGCTGCGATTCTGGGAACAAGGTAGGATAGGTTCGACAAAAGGGACAGTTATACTCACACACATATCTGTACATATGTTTATACAATAATAAATCTAGAGAGAGGTATCTATATATAAATATAGAGATATATACATATTCGGATGGTGCTGTGGATTAAGCTAAGCAAGGTTAGTAGTTCAAACTCAGCAGCATATGTATGTGTGGTTTCTATTTCTATATATACGATAGGTATCGATGTGTCTATATAATTTTAAATATTTGCATATAGATATGTATATAATATATAGAGATTTGAATTGATAAGAAGTCAGATTTAACTTTCCCTGCCAGCAAAACTTTAAAAGTTAAAGGGTTCCCAGCCCTTTTCTGGAGAGAAGAGAATAGCTGACTTAGAAAGTGGAAGCAACATTTGCCACTTATTGAGGGCCTGATACCATGTACAACGGTTAGAGACCTATTCTGATTTAGTCTGCTGACTAGCCAAAGGGCATCAGCTGAAGGGCAGAAAGGTGCAGAACTTTACCTGAGAGCATCTACCTCCCATACCACCACTGCTATTGAGTCCATGCCAACTCATGGTGATGCTATATAAGGTTCTGAGGCTGCAAATACCTCCTATTGAATCACCATCCTTTTTCAGTTAGCAGGCCAATGCTTACCTGATAGCATCACTAGGACTACAATTAATAAATCCCAGATCCACACCTAAATTTTGTTGATTACAGAACCATTGCCCCTGTTTTGAAGTGCTCATGCTTCTAGGAGTTACAGTAACACCCAGCAGGTTGCATTGCAATCATCAAATTAAGAATGTGCCGCTCCTTTCAGAATCCCCTTCAGGTCACAGTACTCGCTGAATTCTTGTGATCTCAGCAAACACTTGTCGCGTATTCGTATGCACTAAGTATCATTCACAGAAATAGAATTTGGGCTCTGCCTTTCAATCTGAGGGGCTTCCTGGATAAACTAGGGATTAGGGTGTAGAGACTGGGTATATGAGGGGGTACCTCATTCCCCGTGTCCCCAAATGGAAAAAGCTCTGCCGGGTGGAGCTTTTAAGAATGCCTATTTCCCACTAGGCAAGCATCGAGCAGCTCACTCTGTGTTAGTGCACTCAGTGGTGTCACCTGGGTCGGTTCTCTCTGGTCAGAGTAGGTTTTTGTTTTATAAAAGCAGTTTCCCTGGAACCTTGCTGTTTGTGAGGGCTGATTTAAGAGAACAGCGTGCAGCTGTGAAATTTGGTTTCCCGCTCAGGAAAAATGCCACAGAAACTGCTGTGATGTTGAACACAGCTTATGAGGACAGTGCTATGGGAAAGATTCAAGTGTACACAGTGGTTTTCTCATTTTTTAAAAAGGGGAAATGTTGATTGATGACAAACCTTGTTCTGGACATCCGTCAACCTCCCGAACAGACGAAAATATCAACATAATTTGTGCACTTCTGCTCAAAGACCAAAGACTGACCATTGAAGAGATGGGGCGGTAATCTGGACGATCTCGGAGCTCAGCTCAGAGAATTTTAACGGAAGGTTTGGGAATGAGAAGGGTCACTGTGAAATTGGTGCCTCGGGTGCTGACTGAGCAAGAAAAAGAGTGTCGAGTGGTAACATGCCATCCTTTGAAATAACAGTTCCAACACACCCCAGGCATTTCCCCGCAAGGTTATTCCTGGTTAGGAGACAGGGTGCTATTCTTACACCCCGAAAGCAAACATAAATCAAGCCAGTGGAAGACACTATTGTCACCTTGACCCCCAAAAGCTCCTCAAATGCAGTCAAAGGTCAAGACAGTCCTCATTTGTTTTTTTGATGTGAGGGGTTAGTACATTTGGAATTTGTTCCGCCAGGTCAAACTCTTAATCAAGTTTTCTATTTAGAGGTTCTGAAAAGATTACATAACACTGTGTGACCAAAAAAGGCCTGATTTGTGGCAGTTGGGGGCACTGCGTTTGCCACCATGACAATGCACCTGCTCAAGCAGCCATCTTAGTATGACAGGTTTTGGCAACCCCCCAGCATACCTCTCCTTCCCCATGCACCGCACTCATCTGCCCCAGCTCCGTGCAACTGTTTTTTGTTTCTGCGAATGAAGAGGGGCATGAAAGGACAGTGATTTCACGACATAGAAGAGGTGAAGAAAAATGAGGGAGGTGCTGTCAGCCATACAACCAGATGAGTTTGAAAAATGTTTCCAAGCATTGAATCACAGATTTGACAAATGTGTTAAGTGTATTGGATTATACTTTGAAGGTGACTAGGTTGTTTTGTAAAAAAAAAAAAAAAATGCTTAGCTTTGAAAAAATTTTAGTTTTATTGGGGTACCTCCTGATAAATACTGGTAAGCAGTTGCTTAACATTTGTTTAAGCAATTTCATCATGTCTTTAAGTGTTCAAAACCCTCGAAGGGAGAATTGGACTTGGTGGATAGACTTGCTAAGCACTGAGGTCTGGAGATCTGCTCTGTCTTCTACTAGCTCTTCAGGTTCATGCACCTCAGCCTCTAGGAAACCCACCGACGAGTGGCAACACATGGAAGACTAATGGAAACGTGTGCTGGCACAGGCTTGGGGAGAGACGTGCCCTCTTTAGAGGCAGGGCCACTTGAAGAACTTCATTGAGCCAAGCGGCAAGAATTGTAGGAAGCCCGAAGCAGCAGGAAGGGAGAAGGGTGCTCTCGGTAGTAAAACTAGCTTGTGCATAAGTAGAGCCGAGGAAAAGCATAGAACACATAAGAAAGTCATTGTGTGACAAGAAATCTGTGGTTGAGAGTGATTATTATTATTATTATTATTTTGCTTAAAAAAACACTAATTCATTTCTTAGAGGGTTTTTGTGTGTGTGTGTGTGTGGGGGGCATTGTGTAGGTGTGCTTGGGTGTGCTATGTCCAAGATCATTTTCTCCCCTTCTTAATTTTTGTCATTGCACAGAGTGAGAAACACCTTTTCATCAAACACTGTTGGGGCATAATTACATTTAAAAGTCATCTGCTGTGGTTTGTATGAAGGTGATTTATGTAACTTACATGTTTTGCTAATAACAATGTTTTCCATTGAAGCAATCCACATTTCTTTATGTGGGATTCAGATTTCACTGGATATAATCTGGGTTTAGCCATTTTACCACATTAGGTCTCAGATTTCTTATCGGAAAGATCTTTGAAATGGCTTGACACCTATGGTTCTCTTTGATTTTTTTTCCCTAGAGAATTACACTTTGCTTAGGATATTTGTCTAGACATAGCCCTTATTGAGCAGGGCCAGGGGCTCAGGAGGAGGCTTCTACCCCCGTGGTAAAGAAACACTGGTGGTGTAGTGGGTCCTAAGGTATGCTGTTAACCACAAGGTCAGCAGTTGGGAACCCCCAACCACTCTGAAGGAGAATGAGGAGGCTTTCGACACCTGTAAAGATGTACACCCTTGGAAACCCACGGGGCTAGTTCTACCCTGTCTTACAAGTTTAGAAGTCACAGAATTTGGGCAGATAACCTCTATTTTTTTTCACTTTTTTTTCACTTAGAGGGAAACTTCATGCTGTTGGATGAGTTGGGAAAGTGTGTGACCTTTCTTTTTAAATACTCTAAGTGGCTCCCTGCCTTGTTTGCATATTAGAATTACCTGGGGGAATTTAAAAACATTGGGATGTTGAGACATCACTAACCCAGCCATCCCTGTGGGACTTTTTAAAAGAAGCTTCAGATATTAACTAGTAGTATCAATTTTGCTATCAAATCCAAAAACTAAACTCACTGCCATCACATTGATCCTGGCTCATAGGACAGAGTAGAACTGTCCCTGTGCATTCCTGGGGCTGTCAGTCTTTACTGGAGTAGAAAGCCTCATTTTGACCCTGTGGAGAGGCTGGTAGTTTTGAACTACTGAGCTTGTAGTTAGCAGCGCAATGTGCAACCTACTATGACACCATGGCGTGGACTTGGCTACATCAGTTTTAAAACCCATTTTCCTGTAGACATGAAAGCAAAATAACTGAAAAAAATGGATTTTTAATATTTTGCCTCACGTGTAATAAAAGACATACATGATTAAAAGGCACTAAAAGGAATACCATTTTATTCAATTTTATTTAAAAGAGAGAGAACACATTTTTTCTTGCAAGGAAGTGTTATATGGAGACTGTCTTGGGGAACCCTGGTGGCGTGGTGGGCTGCACCGTAGGCTGCTCTCTGCCAGGACAGCAGTGCAAAGCTACCTGCTGCTCTAAGGGGGAAAGATGACACTTCTACTTCCGTCAAGCGTCACAGTCGTGGAAACTGCCTGTGAGTTGTTTCTGACTCAGAGCCCAAAGCCAAACTCACTGCCGTGGAGTAGGTTATGAGTCAGACAGTGATCCTACAGAAGGACCTGAGATTGTCAATCTTTACAAAAGCCCACAGCTCCATTCTCCCCTTGAGCCTCTGCCGGCCTTAAGCCACTGGCCTTAGAGTTGGTAGCCCGGTGCTGAGCCGCACCACTTGTGGGGTTCCTTGGGCCGTGTTTAGACGGTATCCCTTATTACAGTCTTTCTGCAATGCAGTTTGGTAGTTTGCATTTATTTTCATTTAAAATGTATTTTTAACTCACTGATTCTACGTCCGAAATCATAAGAAATGTCGGTGAGGGGCAATGGAGGATGATGTAAGATATGGAAAAAATAATCTATAACTTATCAAGGGCTCTTATTGGAGGGTGGGGGGAGGGAGGGGGAAGCAATGAGGAGCTGATATCAGGGGCTCAAGTGGGAAGAGAACGCTTTGAAAATGATGATGGTGGCATATATGCAAATGTACTTGACACATTGGAGGAATGTATGGATTGTGATAAGAGATGTAAGAGCCCCCAATAAAAGTATTGAATAAAAAGAGGATCCTGAATACATGTGAATAACCTTGCTATCATGCAAAGTGCAATGGAAAGTGGATTATTACAAGCGTAGTTGGGTTAACCTCTAACACCTGGTCCTTTTATTTCTCTTTTGCCCCATTTTAAATTTTGTAAGAGCCCCTCCAATAAAATGATTAATATTAAATAAACCAATTAAACAAAAAGAAAGAAAGAAGAAATGCAGCCAATCGAAACGGAACTAATATTTAAGTGGTATTTATTATTCACCGGATACTAGGTCACATTCACTCAGTGAAGAACACCCTCTGAGAAGTAGTACTGTCCTCCCCCTTCCGTGGAGCAAACACGAGCAGCACAGAGCAGCAGGGGCCTTGCTCAAGCTTAGTTACTGGGTAGAGGTGAGACTAGTGATTCAAATCTATCTACCTGGGCCGTAGAGACCAGGTTTTCAAACTATGAGAATTACAAGTTTGTTAACAGATATTTCTGGGACAGGCATCATAGAGAATTAAGTGAAGAATGCTGAATATGGATCAGGATAGAACATCCTTATCTTATTTTAAAATATATAGGAAAGGTCCAGGAAAGATGTTAAACTATTATGCATGCTGAGATTATTTTATTTTCCGTTTTCATTTTTATAAATGTCCTACTATGTGCTTCTATTGCTTTAGAAATCAGAGCAATGCTTTAAAAGAAAGGAGAAAGAAAGAAACGTGGAAGTTATTGGAAAGCTAAAAGGTACGTCGACACCAAGGGTGACAGCAGACAGTTACACCTGGAACGTTTCTATATTTAAGATATTTAATGTGCACATCTTCCTACAAATAATTTGCTAATACTTGATAGGATATTGGTGACATTTTCTAGGATCACGTTTTTCCCCCTTTATGTATTGTGTAAATGGAAGGTAAATTGCGTGTTTGAATCTTAACATGCCTCATGCTTAAACTCAGACTTAACCCATCAGAATGCTGAGTAATCTCATTATAATCTTATTTTGAGTAGCCTTTAAACAAACAAACAAATAAACAAAAAGCCATGCCTTTTTCAAACTGAGTCAACCTTAACCAGAGAGTGACATAAAGGAGACCACATTTTTTCCTCTTTACCCACGATAAAAGAAGAGATAGATTTTATTATAAAATGGGTGTGGTTGTGGGGATGTTTCAAACATCAAAACTGTTCGAATTTGATTATAAATAGCTAGCAGTTTCCATACCTATGTCTCCCTGTTATCTGTATTAGGATTTATCCCTTGAAAAGTCACCGACTTTTTTATGACGTCACACATAAGAACTGATGTAGACGTGTGGTGGGTGGTGGGTGAACCCTTCAACTTATCCAGGGCTTGCGCACTGAGGGTCCTGTTGGGGATGGGAGAGGAGATGGGTGCAAGCTGGTGTGCGGAAGAGCGTGACTCGCGTAGGAGAGGTTGCCCTGCACCCTGTCAAACTTGAGAAACATTTATATTCTATGATTTTGGAGGCAGAGCTTCTTATCATCTGTATTTAATAATAAAAATATAGGCATGGAAACGTGTAAGTAACTTGCCCATACTTGCACAGTTCATCAGGGTTTGAGATTTAGTATTACATTTATGAGAACAATGGACTTAATTCTTAAATTTATGAAACTTGAATTCTGAAGAAAAAAGATGAATATTTAAAAATTCAACCCACAAATCAATACCTAATTCAAATTGTAATGAACATTAAAAAGGGAAAGATAGATTGTGCCAAGAATACATATAAACAAACACATATACCTACAAGAAAAGAATTACTATACCATACATACCTCTATATGTCACAAATTGATAGATTTCCAGAAATATCATTGTTCTCAATTTTGACCTTGGCAGCTAGGATTTAGTAGACCAGACCAAAAATGAACCAGGCTTTATTGTGTTAGACAAATAAAATATTAAGCATTTCCTAAGAATGCTGACATTCATTGCTTTGTAATTGTATCAAATCCAACTCAGCATGAACATTTTTAGATTTACTGTCAGAGTATTAAGAGATATGAAATTTCCTGGTTCATTTTTCTGAAAAAGTGGGTTATGCTTTGGTTTCCTGGCTAAAAGGTCACCAGTTAGAACCCACCAGGGCCTCATGGGAGGAAGATAAGGCTTTCTGCTCCCACATAGATTTCCAGACCTGGAAACTCAGAGTTGCAATCTAGTCTGTCCTGTGGGGTCACCATGAGTCAGGGTTGACTCGGCGGCAATGAGGTTGTGTGATGTGTACGCAACTGGATTTTGTGAACCCTCCTCCACAGGACAGAGAGGGAGAAAGATGAGGCTCTCTGCTCCCATGAAGATGTACCGTTTGGAAAGCCCAGGGGGCGGTCCTGCTCTGTCCTATGGGATTGTTATGATGGCAACGTGTCAGTTGATCACAGAACAGCCATGCTTTTGTTTGAAAGTCTTCCCTGAACTTGTCTTATTCTGTTTTTCAGAGAAGTGGTTTGGAAGAGAATGCTAAGCATGCATTCTAGAGATTTGCTTTGGGCACTTTCCATACTTATGGCTATTAACACCTCTGGTAAGTGATTGCAATTATTCGCAAACCAACTTCACTAGTGGTCTACAGAGGATATGGAGGTTAAGGTTTGTTTTTTATAAAATGGAGGTGGCTACTGAAGGATGGTCCAAAGGGTCTGAAATGCACTCAAATGAATGATGTTTCCATTTCACTCGAGAAAATTCCCAAGCGGTTTACATTCCTGGCTGGAAGTGGAAGGGTCATATCAGCATGATCCAATAAGAAGGGTTCATACAGCCTTATTGGAGAAAAGAAAAAAACAAACCATTCAGACCTCTGGAGCACGGTAGAGAGCAGCATGTGAAAATTTGTTTCCTAGAACAGATTAGAGTGGTCTGATGAAAATATGCTTTATGCTCTTTGAGAGTGAGGAGGTGCCAGTCATGTTTCTAACTGGTACTTTAGAAAGTTGCACACATGCTACCTCTTTCTAGAAACAAAGACAAAGATTCTTGTCTCTTTAATGAAGAACGTGAACGGGATGATATAAAATATTAAAGTTAGAAGCAACACACAGCAAGTGGCTATCGACTAGCCATCACTTCAGGTGTGAACCACTCATTATAATTGATTACCACTGACTGCTTGGGGATTGTTCTTGAGTTGAGCTCTGAGGCCATGCAGGGTTCTTTGGGGAAGAGACTTGTGATTAGTTAATACCCCTTACCGTACTCGTTTACTTAGGCTTGGTCGAGAAGGTGGAGCACACACATGAATTTGCCTTGATCTCTTACCTATAAGTGCCCCTGAGTGGCACACATGACTTAAAGGTTGACTTACAGCATCAAGGGGGGTGGTCAAAACTCATTCAGAGGTACCTTGGGAGAAAGGCCTGACAATCTACTTCTGACGGGTGGGGTGACCGTCATCCAATGAATGCATTCTGCTGTGAACACCAAGTTTCAGAATTGACTTCTTGGCAATTAGAAATAACAATAAAACATATGAATACACATCCCTTACTTTGAGGATTACCGATAAATAGCTAGCAGAGTTTAGCTATCGGCATTTTAACTAATACAAATCCAACGGGGGAACGTTTACTTAAGTGGATCTGTATATCATCGATGTCCAGATGAAGCGGCATCAGCCACCTGTTAAGAGAATGCAGTAGGTGTGTTCTTCCTGATAGCAAATGAGCTGTCAGAAGTGGCTGAGTGAAAAATTAAGGTGCAGCAAGGTGTTAGCTATGAGTTACGAGCTTTATAGACCTCCACTAATAACCTGGCTCCCATCAGACAATGGAGGCATGTTTTTTCAGGCACAGGAAAAAAGTGACACAGCTTATAGCTAAAGTCCCAGCTTCTTGTCATTTTATATGCTTGGAGATCACCTTTTATGGAAGGCTTACTTGAAGACTATCTGATATTATTCTAAGTACATTTGAACTTAATTAGAGTGGGGTGACAGCATCCTGTAATTGCTTGAGTTCAGAACATTTCCAAACACAGGCCTAACGTAGACCTTCTTCATTCTGAAAGGTATAGGTTCTTGGCCTTAATGAGTTTTTATTCTGTGTTTATGCAAGAATAAAAGTTTCTATTCTGGGCTGATACTGTATATACTCGTGTATAAGGTGAGTTTTTCAGCACACTTTTAGTGCAGTTTTTGTGGTAAAAGTAGGTGCCTCAGCTGATATTCGGGTCAGCTTATACTCAAGTATATATGGCAATACATCTTGAATCTTACTCATTTCTTCAATGGTAAGCTATTTTTAGCAAGTATTCTGATAACCAACAAGGCCTCTGATGTTAAAGAGAGGGTAGCTAACGTCATTTACTGCCTATGAATGTGGGCTTTCAGCTGTCAACCATCAACCCCTTAGTATCTGTGTTCGAGAGTAGATTCTTTCAAACGATTGCTAGTTCAGTGTCATTGAGTCTGTCAACTCATACTGACCCTAGGTACAGCACGACAAGGTCCTTCCTGGTCCTCTGCCATCCTCACAATAGTTGTTATGTCAGCGACCATGGTTGCAACTACAGAGGCAATCCATCTCATTGAGGAAGTTCTCCTTTTTCTGTGGACCTCTACTTCACTGATCATGATGGCCTCCAGGTACCGGTCTCTCTGGACCACATGCCTGGAGCATGTAATACGAAGTCTCACTGGCCTTGTTTCTAAGTAGCATTCTGGCCTGTGATTACTGCAAAACAGGTTTGTTTATTCTCTTGGAAATCCATAGTATTTTCAATTATCTTCTCCAACACCATATTTCAGATGCAGAAATCATTCTTGGGTCTTCCTTATCCATTGTCCGTCCAGGTCTTACATGCATCTGAGGTGATTGAAAATACTTTAGATTAGGTCAGGAGCACCTTAGTCCTCAAAACGACATCTTTTTTTCTCTAACACTTCTACGCAGTCTTTTGCAACAGATTAGCCAAGTGCCAATTTGTCGTTTGATTTCCTGACCATTGCCTTCCACAGCACTCATTATGGAACCAAGTAAGTTGAAGTCCTTGACTACGGCACATTTTTCTCCATTCATTGTGATGTTACCTATTAGTCCAGCTGGGAGGGTTTTTGTTTTCTTTACCTTGAGTTGTAATCCACTGAAGGCTGTAGGCTTTGATCTGCGCCATAGAGTGCTTCAGTCCTCTTCGTCTTAAGCAAGCAAGGTTGTGTATCCTACATACAACCGATTACTAGGGAGCCTTCCTGCAGTCCTGATGCTTTGTCTTCATCATATCGTTTATCTTCTTTGGTTACTTGCTCAACATTATTTGCTTAAACAAATTGACGAAGTAGGGTGACAGTACACACCTTGATGTAAGTCTTCTGGTTTGAAACCCTGCAGGATCCCTTGTTCTGTTTAAAGGGTTGTCTTTGGTCTATGCACATGTTCCACCTAAGCACAACTAAATATTCTGGAGTTCACAGCCTTTGCAATGCTGTCCACTATTTGTTATGATTCACACAATGCTTTTATGTAGGCAATAAAATACAAGTAAATATTATTTACTTTCCGCGAAGATCCATCTGAATCCAGCAATGATACCCCCGGCTCCATGCCTTCTTCTGAATCCAGCTTCAATCTCCGGCAGCTCATTATGGATGCATGGTTACAACCATTTTTGAATTTTCTTCAGCAAAATGTTACTTGAATGTTATATTAATGATACTGTCTGATATTCTCTGCACTCTGTTGGGTTACCTCTTCTTGGATTGGGCACCAATATGCATCTCTTCCTGTTGGTTGGCCAAGAAGCCATCTTCCACATTTTTTAGCATAAACCAATGAGTGCTCTCAACATTGCCAAAGTTTGTGCAAGCATTTCAGTTCGTTTTTATCAATTCCTGGGGTCTTGCTTTTAACTAGTGCCTTCAATACAGCTTGGATTTCTTCATTTAACAAAATTGATTCTTGATTGTTTGCTATTTCTTGATCAGGCTGAATGGTGACCATTTTTTGGTGCAGTTCATGTATATACCTTCCATCTACTTTTGATGCAGTCTACATCTTTCAGCTTCAGATCTGCTGAGCTTGTTCTTTCTTTTTGTTTTTCTAACTCCAAATCTTTGTAAATTTCTTCGTAATGCTTTACATTGTCTCCTCAAATTGATTTTTGAAAATTTCTAGCTCCTTCCAAAGAGCAAAGACTGCATATATCCATTGAAACCCAGGTAGTTGTGTTTACAGCAACTTTTTTTCCATATTGGCCCAAGTCTGGAAAAACCCAAATGTCAATTAACTGTCATTGGAGTACAATTGGATACTATATTGAGTAACAATAAACAAATATAAGTCACTTCCATATGCAACCATCTGGATGACCCTCAAAGACATATCCTTATGAAAAAGATTTCAAACACAAATAGCACATACCATTAGTATACTTTATGATATGCTTATTCTATTTATAAGAGAAAAGTATAAACTTTTAGTAACCTACCACTGCTTTGGGTATCAATTCAAACTAACACATAGATACATGCTTCACACCTTCTGTGTTGAAGTACTGAGAAGCACATTTGAGATTCTAAACAGAAACAACCACTAAACATAAAGTTGCTGTTCATTTACATTTAGGCTCTGAGGTCGATTTGACCTCCGTGTTTTCAGAGAATGTTCACACCATCTCAGCCATTTCTTTCTTTACTTTGTGATTAGCAACACTGAGTTAGAGCCAGAGTGTTGCTTGACGAGTCAATCCTAACTGGAGAGCTGGCTCTTCCCCTCCTTGCGTGACTTTGGAGAAGCACTTGATTCAATGGAAGGACTAGCGATCTGTTCCTGGAAGGGACTTCATGCTTGGCACAGTGAAGGGTCAGTGAGAGAACGCGAAAGCCCTTCTTGAGGTGGCTTCCCCACGTGGCAGCCCCATGGGGGAAGCATAAGGTTTATGAGGATAAGAAGTATTCTGTTCTCATCTACAGCAGGTTTCGACAAACTGGAATCGACTCTAAGCCATTGAACAACAGCAGCGTTCTCCACATCCAGTTTAAAGGTGCCCTGGTCCCACCAGATAAAAGATGATAGAGACTAAAAGCGTTAATACTACATAGAGTCATAACACTGATTTGTGTCACTAACATGATGAAATAAATGTTCAAAACCAGAATGTCTGGGTTAGTTGACAAAACTCAGACAAGGGAGTGACAGATACCTGGATTTGGACTGACATTATGTTAATTAATTCTTGGTTACTTCCATGGAGCCAGCCGCAATAGCTAGCTTGTATATTTCCTAAATCACATAGGAGCAACTTTAGCAACCCCCTCCCACACCTGCCTGATAGTGAGTTTGAGAGTAAGATTCGGATGAAGAACTCTGAGGTCTCTAGGTTTCTCGTTGTCTTTTCCTTAGTGACTCTCTTCAGCTGGGAGTGTTGGGGACAGGTGTGACACTGTGTGAGCAAGTACACAGGTATAGGGAAGAGCCCTTGACACCTGGAATCCAGGAGAGATAAACCCCTCAGGAACAATATTGGGAGTAGTGATACCATGAGGGTAGGGGGAAGGAGAGGAGAGGAAGGGGGAATATATCACAATGATCAATATCTAACTGCTGCCCACCCCCCATGGGGATGAATAACAGAAAAATGGGTGAAGGGAGATAGCAGTCGGTGTAAGATATGAAAATAATAATAAATTATCAAGGGTTCATGAGGGAGGGAGGGTGAGGGCAGGAGGGAAAAATGAGGAACTGATACCAAGGGCACAAGTAGAAGGAAAATGTTTTGAAAAGAATGATGGCAACAAATGCACAAATGTGCTTGACACAATGGATGGATGGATTATTATAAGAGATGTAAAAGCCCCCTATAAAATGATTTTTAAAAGAAAGAAAGAATAAGTTATAAGGTGCACAGTAATCCTTTCTTCTTTTTGAAAGCTCCCTGTAGTTACCACAGGGTAAGACCCAGCTCTCTTTGTTTGGGAGGAACCGTGGGAATTTTGTCTTCATCCATGCCTTGAAAGTGTTTTAACTCCCCTGCCTCCTAGCACCACAAAACCCACAGCCCCAAGTCATCGAGACTGTGCAGTGTTTATGAGACCGTACATCTTTATGAGAACAGAAACGCTCATCTTTCTCCTGGGGAGTAGCTGTTGGTTTTGAAACCGCTACCTGTGGTTAGTTAACGGTTAATGCAACACTTCACTCCCTATACCGTCTGGGCTAGAAAGCTGACCCTAACATAAAAAAAACCCCTAAGAAGGTGCCTTTGAGAGTTCTTAGGGCTCGAGAGTTCTCAAGTCACGGACTTCAAAAGAAGAGGAAAACCAAGCACAATAACTACACTCCTGTTCTTTTTTCCTTGTTCTCGGTGGTCTTCTGAAGAACCTTCTCGGTCACGTAGTCACATGACTGCAGTGGCAGGGGAGCCTTTCTATTTGGAGTATTGCCCATCTTCAGCGGAGCGTGAGGATCCAAAAGGAATGATACGGTGGATCAAAAAAAAGGGGGCCCTTGAGCAAATTGAGCTGGACCCAAGAAATTCATCCAGGATCATGTTTAATGGTTGTGCTTTGGAGTTTTGGCCAGTTGAATTGGATGACAGTGGATTGTACATTTTTAAAATGGGGTGAGTATTTCTTTGATTTAATATATATATTTCATAGTACAAGGCCTTTGTTCAGTAAATCAAATATGTAGTAATCAGAAAGGTCACATAATGTATGGTTTGCTTCATTTTTACCCGTTTTCTTCCTACAACATAACAAATGCTGTTGTTAAATATTAAATTAAATAATTCTTTTGTACTTATTAGTGATCTTTATGAACAATTTCTATCATGGGGTTTTCTTTCCAAGGACCCTGACAATTAAAAACTGAAGAGGGATTAAATGACACTTTAAAGCTTCCACAGTAATCTAATAATCAGAGGGTTATTGGGAGGCAGGCTGGTGGTGTTGCAGGAGCGTTTGGCAGCCAAACACACGTCCACCATCAGAGGCGGTGAGAAGAGGGCCTGCTAAGGGTTTTACTTATTCACGTCAAGACTTTCATCTTGCTGGGCTCCACAATCAATGCTCGTGGAAATAACAGTCACGAAAGCACAGGCTGGATAAATTGGATAAATCTGCTGTTTGCGGCCTCATTGAAGAGCAGGGATTTCACTTTGAAGACTCAGGTATGCCTGATCCAAGCCATGGTATTTTCAATTGCCTCACATGTGTGTAAATGTTGGACATGCACGCAGGAAGGCTGGAAACGAAGTGATGCATTGGAACGAGGGTGCAGGCTGAAACTCTTGAAAGTGCCATGGACTGCACAGAGACCATCCACTTCTGGCTTGGACGAAGCACAGACCAGGTGCTCTGAGAATCAAGGATGGTGAGACTTCATCTCATGCCTATTGGACATGTGATCCGAAGAGATCGGTCCTTGGAAAAGGACATGTAGAAAGCAGAAAAACAAACAAACACACAAACAAACAAAAACCAACCAGAATACTCACTGAGGTGGATTGATATAGTAGCTGCACAAGGGGCTCCAACATGCTGGCCGTGGTGGAGATGGTACACGGTAGGGCAGGGTTTCATTCTGCTGTACATAGGTTGCCATGAATCAGAACTGACTCGATGGAACTGAATAACAATAACGACTCCTGGCAAAATCTAAACTCCACTGAATCCCCATCACTAAGAAGCTTTAGTTACGTGAAATGTAAACAACCAGTTGAATGAGCTAATAATCATTAATGAATGCAGTTCTTGTTTTATTTGCTGGGACCGTGTTTATTTGGAATACTTGTGATTAATTAGGTGCTTGATGGGACAGCGTTTATTAGGAACAATTGTGGTTAATTATGTAGGTATGAGCACAGATGTATATATGCCTTTTTACCGAGACGTGAGACTGAGTGGTAGGAAACAGTTCAGGGCTGGGTCTGCGGGGACGTGTCACACGGTGAGATGTAGCTGGATTTCTTGTAGGGGTGCCTCTGAAGGAGACCTGATTGTTATCAACACTACGGTTGAGAGTAGACCTCGATAGCATTCTTGTGGTTTTGCACCAAATTAGGTCATTTCAGCTTGTTTTTGTACACAGGAACTCCCAGGAGTTCAAAACAAATTAAAGGACTGTTCAAAAGGCCCCCCAAACCCTCTGGGTTTTATGTACCCTCAAGGGAGATGATTATAGAGAAAGATATCATGACTGTGTCCCTCCAGGGCTTTCATAAGTAAAGGAGATAAAAGGAAGAGCAAATAACACACCCTTTCCAGCCTTTACTAAGAGGAGCCCGGTGCATTGTGGTTAAGCACTGAGACCCCATAGGAACGCCACGTCTGAAAGATGTGGCAGTTTGGTTCCTTAAAGATTACGTCATTGGAAACTCCTTGAGGCAGTTCCACTCAGTGGTATAGGGTCCCTGTGAGTCAGAATTGACTCAGTGGCCATGTGGGTTGTGTATGTGTGTGTGGGTGTGTGTATGTGTGTTGGGGTGGAGGCGGAGTGTTAATATTGACAAAGGATCCCTGGTTGCACAGTGGTTACATGCTTGGCTGTTCACCAAAAATCCTTGGTTTGAACTCATCAGTGGGCTCACAGATGCGCCATTTGGCTTCTGCAAATGCAGAAACTCCAAACCAAATCCATTGCCATTGAGTCTGTTTCAGCTCATGGTGACCCCACAGGACAGGCTAGAACTACGTTTCTAAAGCTGAGTCTTTAATTATGCGGGCTACCACACAGGGAGAGTTTGAACCCCTAACATTTCAGCTGAGCGCTTCCCCCTGTGCCATTAGGGCTCCTTTCCTGCAAAGATGAGAGCATTGGAAGTCTTATATGGGCATGCTGAATCAGAAAGTACTAGATGGCAATTGATTTCTCTTTTGGTTTAATCCTGAATAAGGACATCTTGGGGAGCCCTGGTGGCGAAGTGGTTACACGTTGAGGTCAGGAGTTCAAAACCACAAGCTAGTTCCCCAGAGAAATACGAGGCTTTCTACTCCCGCAACGTGTTACACTCGGGGTGGTCCTACTCTGTCCTGTGTGGTTGCCATGAAGCATCCCTGGTGGCATAATGCTTTCAGTTTTGGCTGCTAACCAGAAGATCAGTGATTGAAACTCACCAGTTGTCCCTGGGTACAAAACACTGGTGACCTCCTCTCATAAAGAGTTCTGTCTAGGACATCCTGATCTATACGCATACACTTTGTTCCTTGTGAGCAATATGAAAGAGAGAAAGAAGCTGGGAGAAGTTTACAAAGACACTGGAGAAGATGATACTGTCAGTGGGATTCTGAGACTCCCTATTATGGGCCAGTTAGCTCTTTTTTATTCTATGACCTGCCCCACTAACTTTTATGACAGCCTGCTCCTCTCTGTAGCCCTGGTTTATCTTGGATAAACTCATATTCAAAGAGAAGGGGTCAGGTTCCCACCTACTAATGAAGAGTAATATTAGACAAGGTACACTTGGCTTTTGGACTCAAACAGATGTGGGTTTATATTCTGACTCCATCACTTACCAGGTGTGTGATTTGGAGAAATTATTGAACATTTCTGAGATTTAGCTTTCCCATTTGAACATAAGGAAAACAATCACCGACTTTGCACGCATGCGTAATAAAATGAGGAACTCAATGAATGCTAGCCTTGACCTAGCTCCATCATACTGTACATTTGAAGGGGAACTGAAGGAGCGTAAGAGGGTCAAAACAAAAAAATTCACCCAGCTTCGCTGTTCGTGTGTGGGAGACACACAGGACAACTGAATGTGTATCCATTGTGTTTAGTATATGTTTCTACCTATCACAGGCATTGTTCAAGCAAAAGTCAGATTGTGAAGGGTTTCTCTTGTAAATAACGATTCATTTTTCATCTTCCACATTACTGGTGTCTAATCAGAAGGAACAACAACAATAATATACATTCAAACTGACTTTTGCAGACAAAGACACTTAGATTTCACACACCAGAAGTACTCAACAGTCAAAGAAGGCACTTGGAATAAACTTCCCTGAGAGTAAAATTAGTCCACAGATACGAAGTTTTCAAACAATTTTATGAGTTTGTTTATAGACCTTATTAAACCATGCCACCCCCATTCTTTTTTAATAAGCTTTCAATGTGTACATCTTCAAAGGACACTGAAGTTTTAAATATTTACTGTTCTGACATAAGTCAAGAGATAGTCGTCAGTGTATATTCGTGTGTTTAGATTACTTTATTTTGGGTTTGTTTTTTCTCCACCACCTGCTGCATACATTCTTTGACAGCTGCTAAATTTCTTACTGCTGTGAGCCAAGAGGAGAAAAGAGTGGTATTTTTGAAGAGTCTAGTGAGCCTCTGTGTTCAGAAATAACAATAAAAGCAAAACTTATTAGATTTGCTACTATGGGGAAAGAGGGTGGTATTTCCAAATTCTCTGTGGTCATTATAGAATACCTTTAAATTTTTGTTTTCTAGAAATGACACTTGGAACTGGAATCTAATGGTTATCAGCAGAAATGAACACCGATGCTTTACTGAAAACCGGGTAACCAGTAAAAGCGTGGAAGTTAAAAAGAATTTAGAATTACGGTGTGGAAATCATCACTATAAAAAATGGGTCCAGAGAACATCATTCTATAAGGTAGGTAATGCTTTCAACTACACATTTGGTAGAAAAGGCAAAATGAGTGTCTGATGGCATTCTGGTCTTGTAACAAACAAATCTATTGGTCGGAGTTAAATGTCTTCACGGAGTTAATATGAGGGGATTTCAAAAAGTTTGTGGAGAAACTGTGTTATCTATTGATCCAAAATTTCCACAAACTCTTTGAAGTCCTTTCATCCGCGGTCAGTATAGCACAGTGCCCGGACCGCAACCTCAAACCAAGGACCAGGTCCTGCCAAGTATACTTGACTCAGAGTGATGCCATGTGTCTCAGAGAACTTTAATCCTAGAGTTTTGAAGGCTATGAAATTTAGGAAGCAAATTGCCAGGGATTTTTCCCCCTGGGTCAGTTTAAATCCCAACCTTGTAGTTAGTAGTAGAGCATGTAACCTTTTGCACCACAAAAGGGATTTCTTAGAACACATCAGGGATTCAGTAAATTATAATCACCTTCCTTTCCCTATGCTGTCATTAATTTCCTTTCTTCTCAATACGTTGATTTCTAGAAACATTAGTTTAAAGAGTTTTGTTTTTTTCTTCCATATTTACTTAGACTTTTAAATTGTGTTAGGTATTTTTTCCCCTGAATGTTGAAATAATAAGAGTTTATTATATAAAAGTATATGATACAAGAATCATGATTAAAGAAATGATCATCTATAACCAGATACTTTGGAGACTTTGGGTCTTAAGCCAACACCCATTTCTAAAAAAAAAAGGTATTTTAAATAACTTGTGTCTTCAATTTTTTGCACTAAAATCTTATTGTGGTCATTCCCCAGCATTCTGGAACATTCAATCATGTAATATTTGATTTGCATGTAATGTAAGCACCTGATTTGATCCAACTAATCCCATTGATATGAGACATTTCTGAGTGTTCTATTTTTCCTCCTATTTTTAGTTCTAAAAGGAGCGCCATGAGTCTCTCCCCGCACATCAAGCAGATCCCTAAAACTAAAGTAACCTAATCAGGTTTATGCATATCAGCAAACTATTATCTTGGGAGCCTTGCCAACTTCCCACTCTTTGTTAATAAGCTATAAACATGTACATCTCCAAAGACCGTTGACATTTGACATAGTTCCTGTCCTGACATGCACCCTACACTCCCTCGTACTAGGGAGGGAGAAGTGTAGCCTATCCCAACATCTGTCTGGCATAAACAATTTGTGAAACTCTTTGCTTGCTTTTGTACTTCTTTTCCTAATAATAAATTAATATTTTTTCATGTATTTATTAAAACTCAGTACTTGCCACTTTGTGGATTACCTGTTAATTTCCTTTGTCCACTTTTCTCAATTGATGTACCTTTTTCGTGATGATTTGTAAGAACTCTTTGGGACATTACTATGGAGAGACACACACAGACGCACACAGACAGACAGAGAGATGAATGCAAGTGGATCCTTTCTAAAGAGAAACAAGCTGGACTAATTGCACTCTGTCACGGACAGTTTAAGGACTTGTGAGCGGTTAGTCTGAACATAACAA
Organism: Echinops telfairi; assembly: GCF_000313985.2. Classification (NCBI taxonomy): domain Eukaryota; kingdom Metazoa; phylum Chordata; class Mammalia; order Afrosoricida; family Tenrecidae; genus Echinops; species Echinops telfairi. Next base: position 22,414,681 of record NW_022111368.1, on the reverse strand, counting down.
CTTGGGGAAGTTTAAGCACGTGTTGATGATTTCCCAGAAACTTTTGTTTGTATTTTTGACTTGAAAGCTGTTTACTTATGATTTTTCAAGGAGTGCTCTTATCTGAGAGGTTTTCTGAACATTTGAGTCAGTGCTGAGTTGACCTTACTCTGTTTCCTGTCAAATGTAATGTAGGTATTTTTGCCACACATGTGAATTTATACACTTTCACATGATGGTTTTTAAGAAATCCTAATGTGCTGATACTTACATTCAGAAAGCACAGATATCAAGACTATGTTTAAGCCTAGACTTCACCATAGGTTTAAGTTTTAGGAAAAGCATTGAGTGTTGAGCATCACCTATCCGAGGGGAGGGAAAGAAGAGCACCAGATCAGTACAGGTGATTGGAAGTGAAAATCAATTTCTCCAATATTTTAATAGGTGCCCCTGATGGAAGGATTAGAAGTTTAAGCTCACCCAGAGGTCCCTTAGGAGAAAGTGCTAGTGATGTCCTCTGAAACATCGGTCAATGAGAAGGCTGTGGAGCCCGGCGGTGCTCGGACAGAGAGGAGAGCACTTTGAGTTGAGTCAGCTTAACAGCAATGGCTGGGGATGATGGTTTCAGGCTTAGAAACAATCAGTGTGCTTTATAAAAATTGCAATATGCACAGACAAGTTAGGGATTCAAGGTACATGTGTGCATGATTCTCAACCACAACTGAGATTACTACCAGTTGCCACTTTGATCTACTTGGAGGGCGAGGTCCCGGTCAATAGAGAATTGCCCCTCCCATTTGGTATTGGCAGGAGTCCTACAAATGGCGAGGGCAAGCAATTCCCCTTCCTTTTTGTCTGTCTGGTCCCTGGATTGCTTCAGCTTTTGCCTATAGGTGACTGGAGGCCTATAGGTGAAGGAGACAACATTATTTTAGTTTTTAAAATAATTTGTGTGATATATATGGATGCTTGAGACAGACGCTTGAATGTGTCTTTGGATTTGTTTATTTTGATTCGTTCTTGTTTAGTCCACTGTTTTCTGAAAATATCAAGGGAAGTTTGTCATTTGCTAGGGACTTGGTTTTCTGAGTAATTCTGCTCTTATCTCTACTCTACACCCTCCCGATGGTTCATTCTGAGAACACAGAATTACACCGTACGTTTTCTGAAAGAGAATGTTTTCCCCTGAATGTTTTGACCCAAGCAGGGGCTTTTAGATTATTCTCTCTCTCTCTCTCTCTGTGAAAGACAGAGTGAGAGGAAGGAAGACTGAGAAAAAGAGATTGAAAGTAAATGACAAAAATGCTTACAGTGACCACTCTGGCCCCTTCCCTCGGAGATCTGAATGATGTACAGGTGAGGCAGCAACAGGATGGTGTGTCATTGTTCCACTAGAAATAGTGCCAGACCAGTGGGACTTGTACTCCCCAATTGCTAGTTGTCTTTCTCTTTCTTGAAAGGTTTTTAATCGTAAAAGTTTGAATTGTTACTATTTGAACTTTGCTTTGCTTTTTTTAAAAAAAACAGGACTGTCGAGAGATAACAGAGAACAATAAAAACCCATTTAATTCTCAAATGAATGCAGAATTTCAAGATATGGGGTATTACACCTGTGTCCATTCTCTTCATTATAATGGGAAACTATTCAATGTCACCAATACCTTCAATGTATCAGTAACTGGAGGTAAGATGTATTTTAGAATTTGGAGGAAACAAACGTATCTGAGTAAAACTTAATTTTTTTCTTCTAAAGTAGCACAGGAGACATAGTGCTGTGATCACAACACAACTTTAAATATCAGGGCCAACTTCTCCCCTCTGGCATCCATTCATGGGGCAGATTTGTGGTTGTTGTGTCTCAGTGAAAGTTTGTATGAGTAAAATGGACCTCAGTCAGCTCTTTCTCCCTTATGTGGAATTTGTGTACATTTTGGAATCTCTCATTGTTAAATTGTAGGCTCTTTCACTGAACAGACGTAAGAGAGCTGCAAAACTTCATGAAAAAATTCCATTATCATGTAATTCCCTTTTCCATGAGCTTTTAGAAGCCCTTTGTATTTGTCAAGGATCTCTCTATTGAAGAAGGTGTCTGTGGGGGAGGCGAGTGCAACCCGTTAACACACTAACCAAGGTTGGGGGTTTGAGTCCACTCAGAGGCTCCTGAAAAGAAAGGCCCAACAACCTACTCCAGAAATACCCGCGATGTGACTTTATGCGGCATAGTTCTATGCCAACCCACGCGGGGTTGCCCTGAGTCTGAATTGGCACTAGTTTATGCCAAATACATCCACTGAGCACTAATAGATAGAGAAAGATAAAATATGAATAAGTAGGCAGCAAACTGTTTGCAAGGAATTTATGAACCAGAAGAGCCAGTAAGCCACATACAGGTACTATGGCGTGTCCAACAGGTGCCCTCGGTGAGGTGTCAAGAACATGATGAGGGGATAAAGCAACTGTTCAGCAAGCACCTCTCTTTGAGCTGGGTCTTTGAGCTGATGTGTGAGGACATCCCAAGGAGGAATGACCACTCAAGGTTGAAAGAACGACAGGAGTACACAGACAGTGCCGAGCGTTTGAGGTCGATGGCTCATTGTCTAGCTTGCCACAAACCCAGAGTATGTATCACAGAGAGGCAGAAGTATAACATTTCAGATAGGATCTTAGAGGTAATTAATTAAACCTCACTTAGTGAAAATATCCTTTATATGATACAGTCAATACATTCTCATCCTTCTTGGGAATTACAAAATAAGTTAGCACACCATACAGAAGCATAGTACAGATTCTAATAGTTTTAATTGAGAAATTCCCTCCTCCACCCCACCATGAAGGCTAAATAGGCATGCTGGTCATTCCCACTCGCTAGAGGAGCATATGACAAATTAAATGTAGTTCTGTTTGAAAAGGACACTCCTTCAAGCATTTGAAGATAGATGGCTTATCCATTCTGCACTTCACACTCTTCTCTCCATCATATTGGGAAATGTTAAACCCCAGCTGGATAACTCACTTAACAAAATCATGGACTCAGAGTTATGTATCTCTTCTGTGCTAGCAACAATTTTTCCCTCTTCACTTCAACTGTCCACTAATATGACTATATGCTCATGTATTGCTCCTGGGCTTTTTTATAGTGGCTTAAAAATAGAATTTATTATCTTACATTTCTGTAGGTGGAGGGTCTAAACTGAGTTGACTAAGCTGAAATCAAAGTGTTCCTAACATTGCATCCCGTACTTTCCTCAGCTTCTCTAGGGATCCGTGTACTTCTAAATCTGCAAAGCTCAGTGTATGTCACCATCATATCTGTCTATCTAACTCAAGATCTCTCTTGCTGTGACTTCTGTTTCCAATTTCCCATCTCCTTCTTTGAGACTTCTGCCTCTGCTTTCCTCTTATTAAGAATCCTTGTAGGGATATGCAAGTCTGATGAATAGCAAGGGAGGGGTGCCCAGTCCCACTGTTTTCTCCGCTTCAGTATTTATTCTGTGAAAACCTCCATCGTTCATGTGGGACAGGAAATAGGAGAAATCTACATTTAGAGACAGTGTTCAAATCAGAGGGTGAGCTGGATGTCTTGTCGTATCTCTTTTACACCAAAGACCAGAGAAAACAAGTAAACTAGACATAGAAGACAATTCTGGGATCCTGAACAGAAAGCTTGAGAGCCAGTGAGCCTACCCAACCAAATCCTCCACCCAACCAATAAGTCAAATACCCCTACCTACTCCAGCAGCCCTGAATCTGTGACAGACAATGATCAACACTCACCTAGCTGTTCATCAGTGGTATAGTCTCAGTGATCATACATGTTTTTAAAACCAACATGCAACCAGCAAATAAATACTTCAGAAGCATACCAGTCATGCCAGATACATACACTGATGTACTAAGGGGGTGCAGACTTGGCTACTAATATAATCTTCCTTCTAATGGTTTCATTATCCTATTCTTGTCTGCAAAAACCTGGAGTAGATAGAAGGTAAGCCAGCAAACAACATTACGTACAACTTTTATTCTGTGAAAACAGCATTAAAGTACATGTAAAGCAGTGAACAGTAAAGTCTTTGTTACACTAGAAATAACAACTATATCAATGTTTGTTTTAAAGACATTTTTTTACAACACTAATGATTTTTTCTTTTCTTTTGTCACTTTAGATCGCAATAATATAATTCCGGTTCTTTATGGATCAAAGTTTAACGAGATTGAAGTGGAATTAGGTATATTTTGATCTACATATATTTTGTGTTTGTGAATAGGGTGCATAAGTGATTCTCCTATGGGTAAATCTGATCCATTTTGATCAATTCATTTTGGCAACACATCTCACTTTTAGTAAAAAGTTATAAATGCCAGAAATAACATGACATTGTTTGAGTGTTGTCACCTTAGAGTGATTAAAAGGGACAGTCTGTCCAAAAACAATGGAGGTGACTGATGTATAGACTGAAGTGTTGAATGCTGTGTGTGATATTTCCATAATATTTCTGAATATCAAAATTATCTTAATGATCTAGTGATGCTGTAAAAGAAATAGCACAAGTGGGTTGCTTTCACAAACAGATTTCTTTTCTCAGAGTTAAGAACAACAACAAAAAACCAACTCACTGCCATTGAATCGATGTTGACTCATAGAGACTCTATAGGACAGGGTGGGACTGCCCCTGTGAGTGTCTGAGACTGTCACCCTTTAAGGGACTAGAAAGTCGAGTCTTTCTCCAGCTAGGAGGCTGGAAGTTCCAATTCAGGGCACCAGATAGGATTGATTTTAGACTTCACCACCACTAATATTTCCTCATTAACAGAATAAAGAAAACCTATTCCCAAATGGGATTATAATCACCAGGAGAAGGGGTGTGTGTGTGTAATCAACAAACCCATTGCTGTACAATTGAATCCTGATTCATAGAGATCCCATAAGACAGAGTCGAGCCCAATGCTGTAATCATAATTGAAGCACACACTACATGTTTTCTCTGATGGAGTAGCTAGTGGGTTTATACCACTGTCCTTTTGTTTAACAGCCAAGTGTTACAGGGTTTAGGATTTTCGACACAAATTTTGTGGGGGACACATTTCAACCAATAGCAGAACTTTAGGGAGCACTCTCTGGAGAATGTATTATGCAGGTTGAGTAACTGAATTGTTCATCAATTTACTAACTTGGCTACATATTTGGGAATGGGAATTATATAGACAGGTTGTATGAGTCAACATGTCCAGTTGATGAAAGTTGCTTTTCAAAAGCAAAGGAAGAAATGCACGTGTGCTGAGCACTTACTTCCTGCAGTCCCTGAATGGTGCAAGCGGTTAAGTGCTTCACAAACAACTGGCCAAAGAGCTGGTTCTAGAGCCCCCTCAGATGAGGACAGACTTACCTGCTTCCAAGTCAGAATCCATGAGTCAGGATCAGTTCGGCAGCAATGACAATAACAACAGGAGCCCTGTGGGTGCACAGCGCTGCACACTTGGTTGCTAACTACAGGCCTGCAGTTTGAGCCTACTAGACAAGCCTCAGGACAAAAATGGACATTTTCTGTTTCCATAAAGACTTACAGCTCTAGAAGCTCAAAGTTGCAATTCTGTTCTGTCCTGTCGGGTTGCCCTGACTTGGAATGAACTCAATGGCAGCACGCTTGGGTTTGGGTTTAATGATAACAACTCCAAGTACCTGCAGTGAATCAGGCAATATGTTAAATGATTGCATCATATTACTGAATGAAACCCTCCAAACATTGCTGTGGGGTATTGTTCCAATTTTATGGATTGAAAATCTGAAGCACAGAAAGGTGAATTTGTTTAAAATAAAACCGTTGGAAAGTGGCATATCAGAGATTCAAGTCTGAGTTGAACATGTCCAAAGTACACACCCTTTAAAAAAAAAACTTTCAGTTAGAGGAAGATGTATAGAGGAGATAATAAGGTTTATATTCAATAATTTATCCATCTTTTGTTTCAACTCATTCATTGCAGCGTCCTTACTGTTCCATCTCCCGTTTCATTTTCTCCTTGTGTTTTCTGTTTCAGTTCCTCCTTTCTTTCCTAATCCTCTGAACTTTGACATTGGGAAAATGTGCCCTTTTGATATTAATGGATTGGCTATCTCACTACTGGGGTGAGTTCAGTTGCAATCCGGAAGGGTATTAAGGGCCATATTTTCCAGAGTCCCACCTATCTCTTTCCGATCAGGAAGCCTGATCTCGTTTATGAGTTTGAGTGTTGTTCGGCATTTTTCTCCCACTCCATCTGGGACATTCTAAAGTGATCCTTGAAGAGCAGTAAGCAATGGCAGCTGAGCACTATGTAAATTGTCTGGTCTCAGCCTCGCATGTTCCATTAGTTCCCTGGACAAATTGTTTCCATAAATCCTTTGAATTTCATGATTTTTCTCTCCTTTGCATGGGGAGAAAACGATGACTACCCTTTAGATGGCTGCTGGTGAGACTTTAAGATCCCAGGCTCTATTGACCCAAGTGGAATGTAGACCATTGTCTTTGTAAACTGTGATAGCTATGCATGCAATTCTTGGAAACAGGGTTTTCCTTGATATGAAAACACAAGAGAAAAAATGATGGAAAGATGGATATCATATGGAGCGTGCTAAGGAAAATGAAGAATGATGACGCTAGAGAATTTGAGAAAGGGATTCCCCAGAATCTGAGGATCCCTGTCCTAGGACCCATAGAGAGCCTTTCTCTAGAGCAAGTGCTCTATCCTCCTGAGCTGGGACAAAGGGAGTGTTTCTTCTTTAAAACCACTCACTTGTAGTACTTCTGGTAGCGAAGTAAGACTTGGAAAACCTTTGTTTTGCTCTCAGTTTTGAAGAATGTTTTATTCTGATAGTGCATTCGAGGTTTGCAGTTATGTCCTGCTTTTGAAAGAGGCCCCGTTGTTCACTAGCAGTCTTAATTTCTGTTGCGAAGTTAACCTGTAGTCTTGTTGGCTGCTTTTTCTCTTATTTATTATAATGTTAATATAAACTATATATATTAATACATAACTATATTATATTTCACAACACATTATACAACAGCTATAAGAACAGATCATACATCATGCAATAATATATTAAAATAGACTTCGTTTAGCAATATGTTTTTCTTTTGGAGACTTCAAATAGTTCATCTTCATATTTGACTTTGATATGGCTGTGTAAATTTCACTGAGCTTCTTGTGGACTTATTTAACCAACATTGAAAGTTTTCTGCCATTATCACTTTGAATGTTTCTTTTAGCCCTTTCCCCAGTTCTTTTCCTTCTGGAATTTCAATTATGTGGATTTTCGATGTTCCACATGAGTCTTCTGCTATGACATTTTCATTTTCACTATATGGTGTAGTTTGGGTCTTTACCTAAATCCAACTTAAATAATTCCATCATCTTTGATGTCCAACCAGATTTTCGACTCACTTGATGGGCTCCTCATTTCATTTGCTCTTGTGTTCAGGTCTTGAATGTAGATTTGATTTTTAATAGAATATTATTTTGTAACTGTCTATTTTCATCTTTTTGTCCATCTCTTCTTTATCTTATACAAACTATAGACATTTCAAAGTCTTTCTCTACAAAACCCAGCATTCTCCATCACTCATGGGTCTGCTTTCATTATCTAGCACTTACTGATCACTTTTTACATTTTTCTTTCTCCTTGCATGTGTTTTAAAAATATTACTATGATATCCTGACCTTTGTGTATTAAACAACTAAAGTGAATACCATTTATGTTGTTTTCCTCTACAAATGTTTGCTCTTTACTCCCCTGGGCAGATCGGGTGAGAGGGATTCATCTTAGTCTACGCAAGGGGCTGAGCGGGTGGTAGCTCCGTCGCAGGTGCATTAGGTTTGATCTTCCTCTCATTTCCAAAAACGTGCAGGAGATGACAGGCATGCATCTGTGGCAACGCCTTTCTTCTCATGGAGTTGGTTTCCCAGGTAGCATGCGTCGGGGGAGATTTCATTCTGCCTTTGCAGGATTTCCAAGCTCTTCAAAAATATCCAGAGCTTGGGATTTTCCAGATTCCTATCCACCATGCCATCCCAAGTGGCTGTCAAAAACTCCACTTTACAGTTGTTTATTTTCTCCTTGAGTTTCTTCTGAAAAAAATTAAAATAACAGTCTCAGCTCGTCTAAGAAGGACTCTATCCTAAATGTAATTTCACCTCAAGTCTTTTTCTTTGTTTTCATGCACATCGATGCTTTTAATACGTTGCTTTGTCTGATTTACCCAACTCCTATCCTTTTCCAGCATTTTCAGTTGAGTAGTGGCCTAAGACTGTGTGCTGAATTATGCATGTACAGGAAAAGTCCACTGTCTTAAGTAAACCTGACCTTTGCTTTTTTTGTTGGTAGAAGATGCTGTATATCCTGAAGATAGAATGCTTGTTAAATTGTCTACCTTATATATGCTTTTTATTCCTTAAAACAAGGCGTACTTGTATTCTTTCTAGGATATAGCACCACATTGAGTGTTTGCTCCGGTAATATACATTGTTTATATTAATTTTAAATAATTGTGTTAATTAAAAACATTTGGAAAATCTAAGCTCCTAAAATACAGCTACTGATTTTCAACTTTTACCTAGGAAAAGATAAACAGCTCAACTGCTCTGCTTTGGTGAATGAAGATGATAATATTTATTGGAGCATCTGGAGAGAAAATGGAATCGATCCTAATGTACATGAAGAGAATGAAATAAAAACTAAGTATGTATGTGATGTTGTAACAAAAAATACTGGACTTGTAATTGATTGATGTGTTAGTCAGAGTTAGTAGAAATTCTGATTATTTGAAATTATAACTTCCAAACTGTAGGTCAATGGAATATGCGGAAGCTTTTGCAGATATCTAAATTAGAAAAAGAATATCAACGGGACCTTTTATGGCACTTTTTATTTATTCATTATTATTTTTTAATGTAATTGAGCCAAGATTTACAGAGCAAGCTGGTTTTCCATTCAAGTATTCATCAACATTTTGTATCTTAGCATTGTTTCACCCCCTACAATGTAACAGCACTCTTGCACCTCTTTCTTGTGGTCAGCATTTCTATTCACCCTTCTTTCTTATCCATTCCTGTTTTCTGAGGTTTATCTCAGGGTAAACGCTGCCTTTCAGTTTTAGGGCATTGTTTATTTTATGGTCGTCCTCGCACCTTGGTCTGATTACTCACACTATCGCACCTTGGTCTGATTGCTCACACTATCGTGTTATCTCTTGCTTGACCATGGGACTGAGTTCAGTTCTGTCCTGAAGAGTGACCAAGGACAATAGACTGAGTATTTCACCAATCCCTGTCAAACCAGCAAACGTGGTCTTCTTTATTATTTTGAGTTTTCTTCTACCTTTCTCTTCCTCTTGACTCAAGGACCTCTATTGTTATCTGTGGTTGAAATGAAACTTCTTAATATGATTCGTCTATCCCTATTTCTGTAACTGCCAAATGATTTGGCAAGACAATGTAAATAGAAGGGATTGGTCCGTTTTGGCTGCCATTCTCCTATCTTAGAATCAGGAAGAGAGAGAACACTCAGGACCACTAAGGAAGAAGAGCCAGTAGCAGAGTATGTTCTGCTCTGTTTCCCTGAAAATAAGACAGTGTCTTATATTAATTTTTGCTCCCAAAGATGTGTTAGGTCTTATTTTCAAGGGATGTCTTATTTTTCCATGAAGAAGAATACAGTACACATTTATTGTTTTATTAAAAGAGACCTCGCACTTCCTGTCTCCTCCGGCTGCGCTGTGGCCAACAGTGAGCTGTGCAGCGGAGCCCGCTGCTACGGTCCAGAGTTCAGAGTTACGGTAGCTTCAGGGGGCCTTATTTTCGGGGAGGTCTTATTTGGGGGGGGGATGCCTTATATTTCAGCAAGAGGCAAAACTGTAAGTAGGTCTTATTTTCAGGGGATGTCTTACTTTTGGGGAAACAGGGTAGATCTCTTCCTGCTTTAAGAGGCAGAGAAAAAAGAGCCTGCCACAAGGACACGAGGGGCCTAATCAAAGAGGCCAGGAGGGAGAGGGTAGGAATAGCTCTGAGACTATGAGCTCAGAGGAATGTAGAGCAAGGGGTGGGCTTCCTGGCTTATGGAGACCAGAGGCCAATGGACCATGTGGCTGAGAGCCTTAGGCCCAGAGAGAAAGAGGGAGACTTGGCTGTTGAATGAGGAGAGGGACTATTGTGGCCAAAAGGCTGTTCCATTAAGGTTTTCGGATCCTGGCTTGTGGTAATCTGTTAACTTTGCTCACAATCACCCATCACTGTGAGTATTGACTTTGAGTTCTGCATGGCCACTATAATGCGCTATTGAACTCAGCAGAATAGCAGAGTGTTGTGCGGGGAGAAGTGGGCATCAGAATACATATAAAGAAATACATATACCTCTGTCTCGTGGAAACCGGCCGGGGCCCATGTGGAGCTAACTTCTCCTTCTTTGTTTCTTTGTGTAGCCAGGGGGGGTCAGATGTGGCCTCAACATTTGTTTGTATGTGTGATCCTCTTCGTAGTAGTCAGCAATAGGGGGTGGACGTCATGTAGTTCTTCTGGCCTTGGGAGAGTGAAGACAGTTTTGTGTGATCCATTAGTCCTTTGAAATAATTATTTCCATGAATCTTCAGTGAGTGACTAGCCCAATAACCCAGTCCCTCCAGATATGTGGTTATAGGTAAGAAGATTACATTCCTTTGGTACTGTTTATTCTATTATAAATATATATATATATATTTGTAGAACATACAAATACTTTCAGGTTTGTAGATATATTGTCTGCCAAATGTATGTGTAGTTTTGTCTTGCCTGACTGCCCTTATATATTATAGATTAATGTTTGTTATTTACGACAATGCAAGGTGGTATATATCCTTTTCTTCAGTGAGATTGTGTTTGATGATCCCGTAGTGTATGTTGTCTTTCTCTCCACCCACATTATTTCATGTCTATTATCTAGTTAGTGATTCTCCATCCTCTCTCTTCCCTCTCCATCCACACTGTCTGGTTCTGCATTATTCATTACTATTGTAAAGTGTTCTGTTTTGTGTATGTACCATAATTTTTGTATCTACTTACCCATGGATAGACCCTTAAGTGGTCGCCATTGCTTTCCTCTTGTGAACAATACTACAGTGAACATTGGTATACATGTATCTATATGTATTCCAGTTCTTATTTCTTTAGGAGAGATATGTAGTCATGGGGTTGTTGGATACAATGGTATTTCTTTAAAAAAAAACACTCCAAAAACCTTTGTACTGTGAAATTGTGAACGTTTAGAGAGTAGATCTGTTTTTCATTCAATTCGTGTACATTTTGTTCATCTCTTTGATCGCAATCACCACCATGCACCATCACTTCTCCCACGCACTCCCTCTGTTCCTGTTTCCCTTCCTCTTTTGTTCATCACCCTCCTGTGACAGGCCAGGCTGTCTAGAGAAACAAATCCAGTGGTGCTCACATATGAGTAAGAAATAACTTTATGTCAAGAAATAATTCTATATCAAGAAGGCACCAGAGCCCAGTCCAACTCAAGTCCATAAATCTGATGCTAGTGCCTAAGTCCCTCTCAAGACTCATGTAGCTGCAAGCGGGAAGCAGGAGGCCAGAAGAGGACAGGCTGGTGGGTGGAGGCCAGAGTCAGTGGATCCAAGGTCAGTAGAAACAGGGTCCACTTGTGCGCCCCCCCCCCTCCAGGGAGGGAGAGTTCTCGCAGGGCGGAAAGACAGGGAGCTTCCCAGCTTCCTGGTTTATAAGAAAGCCCCCAGGAGGCAGCATGAAGCTGGGACATGATTGACAGGTTGAATTCCACTCCTCAGCTTTCATACATCTTCAATTTGGCATAAAATCATCTCACTGCTATTCTTTCTGAATTCTTTTCCTTGGGTAAATGCTGCCTTTTACAAACATCTCAAATGGCTATTGGGTCAATGGTGTTTGTACCTCTCTGATGTTATTGTTCCCCATATGGATATGCCTATTGCTTTAATAAAAATGGAGCCATGAAGGTGTTTCATTCCAGATCTGATGCGTGACTAGGAGGATCCCACCAGTTTCTATCTAACCAGGAAGCCTAACATCTTTTATGATTTTGAGTTTTGTTCCACGCTTTCCTTCCATTCTATTCAAGGCCTTCCCTATAAGATGGGCTTGGAACGGCAGGCAGTGGAGCACTTGGTAAGGGCTTAGTTCTTCTGGTTTAGGACGGAGGAGACGGATGTCCACGTAATCCATTCGTTCACTTGACTCATTGTCTCCATGTGCCGTTGATCATATTTACTGCTTTCCTCAAGACAAGGATAAACCAATAGCAACAACTTTTATGGCCACTCACTCATGAGCGTTTATGGTTCCAGTAACTATTTATCAGTTTCAAGCCAGCTGATAATTCACTCATCCTGTTTGTCCTGTCTCTTGTCAGTCTTTGTCCAGCCTGTTCTCTTAGTGTTGCATCCAAATCTCTCTTCTTTCCTCTGAAGCTCACAGTTCAAGGATGATCATTTCTGTCCATTTTATTTGGTTGCTCAGATCTTTGTTGAGACTGCCTGGGTGGCATTCCTGCCTAGTCTGCCATCTGGCCCAAAGTCACTCAAATGGCATTTCTGTTTTCAACAGAGGTTGTGCCCTATTCCAGTCCCACCAGCAGGACATGAAGGTACAATTTTCCCACATGCTCTTTAGGATTTGTTGTTTTCTGAATCACCGCAATTTACTATAATTTCAGGTTAATATTACCTTTTGGTCAAGATGGGGGGTGTGTGTGGTTACCTAAGCATCATATAAAAGAGCAATTACTAAAGTCACAGGTCTTTTGGATTTTGAAAGGGATTAAGTGCTTGATTTTTACTACTGTGCTAGGGAAAAGATCAGGTAAGGAGTCTGGAACAGGTATAAGTTACTTGGGGTTTTTCCTGACTTGCCTTGCTGAATTGCTAATATATCTATAGATATGTCTATGGTGGCCATCATTGTCAGGGATTTTTTCTACAGAGCCCCAGGTACAGCCAAGATCGACAGTCCTTTATTTCCACTTCTCACAGAGCTACATCCGGTACACACGCATTTAATTTGTTCCCCTGACCCTTGAAAATAGATACAAGAAACTTAAGAAATATCGAAAATCACAAGGAATCCAACAGCCATTTTGCGGGTAGCTTTGCATGTGTTTGGGGAATTTCTTTGAGGAGCATTAGATATGCTAACATAAACATTGCCTCTTGGTTTTTTAGAGAAACCTTGTTTCTTTTTAGCACCTTGGCTCCAGTGATTATTTTATCAGAGTGAGAATTGGGAACTTTATACAGAACACAAAATTTTCCAGAAATTTGTTATATTTCAGGTAGACATTATTTTAAATTACCAGTCATCTAGTCCCATTGGCATCCCTTGTTGATGGGCTGACATTGAATATATTTATCACTGAAATTCCCTGTCAGATAAAGAACATGAGAACAACAGTAAAGGGAGGGGGAAAGGAAGGAGCTATCATTGTCTTCAGTTTACAGATGAAGAGCTAAGCTTTCATGACTTCCCCTAGGATTTGTAGTAAGTGATTGAGCCAGGCAGGGAACCGAGACAGTCCACAATTCTATCTCTTAAGACTGTGCACTTCTAATTTTTGAGTCTGCTAGTGTTTATATCCAGTGTATTGTCACCCCAGAGATCTAATTTTCACAATAGGGATGAAAATATACCTACAGAAGAAAACACTTGCTGCGACGGAGTCACTTCAGAGTCCTGGAGAGCTGGTGTGTGACAGGGTAGAACTGCCCTGTTGAGGTAGTTTTCCTGCCTATGTTCTCTATGCAAGCAGTTTCCCAGCCTTTTCTTTCTTCCTGGGTGCGTTCAAAGTGCCAAGCTTTAGGACAGTAAATAAGAGTAAACGGGGCTACTAAGGCATGCGATTTTTAGACAATAAATGTTGGATTTGGTTAAATTCTCCCGTGGTCCTGCCAGTAAACTGGATGTGCATGTTTTCCTACTGTAGTTCCCTATTACTCCTTCCCATAAACCAGACTAAGCTAGTGGGAGATAAGAACAACCAACCAAATGGATTGGAAATGGAGCTTGGGCGAGGAGAGCTCCGCAGTCTCTCTTTACAGTTGGCGAGGTAAGCTTCGGATGGCACCCTTGTGGCTTCCTCAGGGCCCTTTGAGACTTACTTCTGAGTTTTCATTCATTTTAGATAGTTGATGATTTTGTATTGGTAAATTCTATGTAAAATTACATTCTGCAACATTACTTTATTTTTTGGATTTTATTGTACTTTGGGTGAAAGATTCCGTGCTGATTAGTTTTCCATTCAACAATGTATATACCTTTTGCTTGGTGGCATCCCCAGCAAGTCCCTCATTGTAACACCACTCTTGCCGCCTCCTCGCCGGGTTCCTCCTTTCCATTTGCCCTTCTCTTCTGACCCTTCCTGATAGCTGAGCTTTGCTTTTGCACAATGCCGTCTTTTTGTCTCACGCAGTTGATTATACTATTACGTGCAACTTCCTAGGATTTCCTATTGTTTGACTGAATGTTGATCCCTGGGAATGGGGTCATTTCCAAGCCTGAATGGTGTCTGAGGGCCCAAGTTTCAAAGGTTTCACCAAGCTCTATCAGAGCTGTGACTCTGAATTTTGAATTTTGCTCTACATTTAACTGTTGTTTCTTTTTCTGTCCTAGGATCTCCTATTATGGTCCTTCTCAAAGCAGTCAGCGGTGGTTGCAGGATACACCTAGTGGTTCTAGTCTTGGATAGTGGATGTTATAATACTGGTGGTCCATTAACCTTTGGACTAATCTTTGTGGGCTATGCGGGGCCATTTGACCAGTCTGTACCCTAAGACTGTGGGCTGGGTCCCCAAGCTCAGCAACGCATCCTCTAAAAGTGTTTGGTTATAATTAAGTCGTTTTCACAGTATTACTTGCTGTGTGTTCAACTGTATATGAGATGCATGGGCATATTTGTAGCACATAGCAAATCCATATGCAGAAATATTATCTGCCAAATCTGTATATGCTCATTGCTCCCATCATCATTAGGTGGTGCGATCAAGTTGTTTCCAATGCATAGCTACCCTACGTACGACAGGATGAAAGACGGGGGTCCTGCACCAGCCTCACACTTGTTATGTCGGAGCCCATTTTTGCAGCCACAGGGTCAATCCCTCTTGTTGAGGACCTTCCTCATTTTCTTTGTCTCTCTACTTTACCAAGCATGACAGCCTTCTCCATAGACTAGTTCCTCCTGACAACGTGTCCAGAGTATGTGAGATGAAGTCTCACCATCCTTGCTTCTAAGGAGCATACTGGCTGTCCTTTTTCCAACACAGATTTGTTTGTTCTTTTGGCAGTGCAGAGCGCTTTCAATATTCACCCCCAGCACTTCCATTCAAATACATCAATTCTTTATTGGTCTTGCTTGCTCAATGTCCAACTTCACATGCGTATGAAGCAACTGAAAATACCATGACTTGAATCAGGCACACCTTACTCCTGAAAATTATACTTTTTAAAAAAAAAACATTTTAAAGGTGTTTTATGCAGCAGCTTTACCCAATGCTGTGCATTGTTTGAGCTATTGACTACTGTTCCTCTGAGCGTTGATTGTGGTTCAAAGCAAGACAAAACCTTTGGCAATTTCAAACTTTTCTGTTCTTCTCAGGGTGTTACTTATTTGTCCGGTTGTGAGGATTTAGGTCTTCTTTACATTGAGTTGTAATTCACATTGGAGGCGGCAATTTTTGATCTTCCTAAGCAAGGCTTCAAGCCTTCCTCACCTTCAGCGAACAAGGTTGTGTCATCTGCATATTGACATTTGTCAATAAGCCTTCCTCCAATCCTGACGTTGCATTCATCATCATATAAGACAGCTTTTCTGAGCAAATGCTTAGCATACAGATTGAACAAGTATAGGGAGAGGCTACAACCCCGACGCACATCTTTTCTGATTGTAAACCATACAGTATGCCCTGTTCTATCACCACACTGCCTCTTGATCAGAGGGCACGTTCCACACAGGCACAATGGAGAGTTCTGGGATCCTCATTCTTCTCCCGGCTATTTCACAGTTTGTTATAATCCACAGTCAGATGCGTTATCATAGTCAACAAAACATAAGTAAACATCTTTCTTGTGCTCTCTCTCTATAGCCAAGATGTTTTATGGAACAATAACTTCACATTTTTAATATTTTTGTTTAATAAAGTTCCAATATTGTTTACTTTTCGTTTGATTGAGACTTTAATCTTGTTTCTTTGTTGTTCTTGTTAGTATAATTTCATTGTATTTTGATAGCTTTCTGTATATGAAATCCAGGATAGGTAATTCTAAAGAGATAGTAATTGGATTAATGGTTCCTTGGGACAATAACAGGGGAGGTTGGGGGAAATGGGAGCTAATAACCATGAGTACAGGGATGAAGGAATTGTTCTTAAATTGATTGTGGTGATGACTGTACAACTCTTTTTTATATGATTGAACTAGTAAAGTATATGATAAAAAACCCAGGGACAAGGGAACTACAAGTGATCCAAATTGGTGGGGAGGAAGGTGTGGGAGACCTGGTAGGGCATGATCAAGGG
>NW_022111368.1:22359387-22396830 GCF_000313985.2 Echinops telfairi | reverse complement strand
ATAAGAGTTGTATGAGCCCCTAATAAAATGATTTTAAAAATATATGTGAATTATATACCAAAAATATGATTGGGGGAAAGTTTCTATGATTTTGTAACATCGCTGATGGGCACTTAGGTTGTCTCCATCTTTTGAAAACATTTTAAACTAGCTATTATAAAATGCATTTGATGCAGTTAGATGTTATAGTGGAATTTAGAAACACCTACTATAGAAATGCAATCGCTGGAGTATATGCACCTTAACAATGTTAACTGGTGCGGCACCTTCAGAGTCTTATCACTGACCAAGAGAAATCAGTGTCAGTAGAATTTGCCTCACATCATTGTTAGGGTACCCTAAAGCCCTTTGAGAAAGATGAAGAGTACTCGCTACTAGAGGTTGTCTTGAAACCTTTTCTTACAGTCCCTCAATGCTTGCCATTCAAAACACAAACTCAGTGCCATCAATTTGACTGTAGGACAGAGTGACACTGCCGCTGTGGATTTCTGAGAGGGTGACTGCTTCCAGGAGTACAAAGCCTCATCTTTCTCCCAGAGAGTGGCTGGTGGTTTCGAATGGCCGGTTGGAAGCCCACTTCATAACCCCATTACCCACGAAGGCATCTTTTAACTAGTACTCCTCATACGCCTCAGTGACTGTCTGAGAACAGCTATCCTTTCCAATGGCTTCACAGAATCAAATGATCTCTCGGATAGTATGAGCAAGCTAGGAAGTGAAAACAATTGGCCAATTTGCCATTATGAACCTGGATGTTCCCCAAACTAGGATCCTTAACGACGTTTGCATTTTAAACATATCCAACAAAAAGACATGTTAGAATGTAGTACTTGATGTGGAGGTTTTTTTCACTCTCTTGCTCTCAATTTGGTCCCAAGTCATAGTGACTCCCTCTGTTAGCAGATTGGAACTGATCTCTCTAGGGTTTTTGTGGCTGTAATCTAGGCAAGTCCACAGGACTTTTCAGGTTCGATACTACTCTCTGAATGAATTCAAATAGCCAAACTTGAGGTCAGCAGCCGGCCACAAACTGGAAGACTCGGGTTCTTTTTGAGTATTTCAATACGGATTTGTTACCATGAGTTCTTTTGCTGGTAATGAGCAAAGCTGACTGCTAAAGACATGTTCTCCCTTACAGGACCACAGATGGCAAATGGCAGGCTTCAAGAGTATTATCCATCGAGAATATTAACGAAAATAACTTGAATTTTCCATATAATTGCACTGTGATCAGCGGGGAAGGCTCAGAAACCAACGTCTTCATCTTGGTGAGGAAAGGTATGAGAAACGCGCTTTCCTTTGGAACGTGTATGGGAATTTGGAAGACCAAAGGGAAAGACACCTTAAGATTGTTGCTTCCTCATTTCGTACATCAGGAAACACGTTCTTGTGAGGGGACACAATTCACATGGTTCTACGGTCAATTGATGCCATACGCTGGGTAGGAAATGTGGATGTAGCACGTCTGCTCTGCTTGCTTTCCCCCGATCCTGACCCACCGGAGTCTGTGCCCCTTCGCTCCTCTTCCCTCTCTGCTCTGGGTCTCTGGATGCTCCATGGAGATTGTAATATGATTCTGAGAACAAGAGAAGGACACCTTTTTTTTCCATGTTCTTGAAATGGTTTCCCAGGAAGATTCCAGCAGGGGTTCAGCACCACTCTCCACTGACAGCCCAGTGTCCTTTGAGAAAGGTCACTGCCAGAGTTCGCTTGAGGCATTTTGTGACAGTCACACAATTACTTCACTGGTTCTCCTTAGATGCCTAGATGATGTGTGACTACTTCACTTTTTCAATGTCTTTGATTCTACACTACCCTATAGTGGCCCTGTGAGTCACAATTGACTTAATGACGATGGGTGACCTGCCATTATCCCATAGAGGAGTGTGTGTGGGGTTGGGGGTGAAGGGCATTTCTGTGCATGTGTGGCACAGTCATGCAAAGTATCTCATTGTCTGGCTTTATTTAGAACAACTAAAGTTGCTTACTTTTATTTCCTAATTGCTTACTTTCATCCTAATAGTTTTACTGGAAAGATCATCCCTAAAAATGGTGCTAAAATAATAAGAGCTTTTAGCATGTGTGTCCTCTTTGACCTAGAAATACCCTTCCTAGAATTAGTCTGAGAAAACAATCAGAAATATGAATAATATTGGATGAGAAAAGTTTATGCATAAAGTTTTTCATTGATACTATATATTATGTATAGTCATTAAATCTATATATTATGTATAGTCCTCATTAAAACAGCAATCAATCTAAATATTGGGGTACAGTGCATTACAATCCCAATGACCTAGTAAAGTGCTCATAATATAATGTTAAGCAATGAAAAGGAATAACCAGTAATTATTTTCAATAAGTAAAATTTTTCAACAGAAAAAAGAAGAGAGGAAATATATCATCATGCTAACAGTGGCTCTTGCAAGATTGTTGAAGGGCTGTTCGAATATATTTTATTCTTTATAGGACTCTATATTATTACCTCATATTGTCTAAAACAAGGATAAACCAAATCACTCTAGGAAATTCACTTCTCCTCAAAAGGCACTTTTACACAAAAATTATATTAAATTCTAAAAGCTATGTGCCCATGCTATGTTAGTTACTTTAGTTTCCCCCCCAGATATCAACCTATAAATGAAGCAGAAACAATTATTATCTTCATTTTCCAGATGAAGGATTATACCAGAGGTTGTCTTGAGCCATTTTCTGACAGTAACTCAGCTGCCTAATTAATATTCCTCATAATATCTTGGTTAATAGCTGAGAATAGGTATCGTGTTTCAATATTTTCAAATCTACCTGAGCCCCTATGAGTCAGAATTGACACCGTGGCAACTGGTCACCTGCCATTGTCCTAGCAAGCACTTACCCTCGCATTCACGGAGTGATCCCACCAGGCTGGGAATGCACGCACCCAGTCCACAGCTCTCTCTACTATTTGTACTCTCAGACCAGACATGGAGATTTATTTTTGCGGACCTTTGTATTTTCCCCTAGTGTCTCATCACCTCAGAGATCTGATGTCATGCCTTGGAATGTAGAAAATAAATTAAAAAATAAAAACACGTTGCTGCAGAATCTCTTCTGCCTCTTTGAGGCAGCACATGTCACAGGGTAGAGGTGCCCCAGCGAGTTTCCAGGGTTGTGAGTCTTGAGGAAAGCAGAGCACCGCGTCTCTCCTGGGGGAGCTGGGCCTCCAGCAGCTGTCCTCCAGCCTGTTGCACCAGCGGCACTCTCTCACACAAGAATCGAGTGCATTCAAATGCTTCCCATTCGGGACTCTAAAGGTCAGAAGGTGCATGCTTTACTCTTTAAAACACTCTTACAGGATGACTAGTAAGTTTATTACCCAAGACGCCAGGTGGGAATGAGGGGCATCGCCATGGCATGTGTAAATTCTGGAGGCGACTGTGGATTTGTGTTAAACAATTGACAGGGTGGCAGTGGAAGACTTTGATACACTAATTTTATGTCTAATTATTTCAATCTCTTTGTCTTTTTTAGGCGGTATTGATGATATCCCAGACCACATTTTCACCCGAGGAATGATAACAGCTTCTTTGATCTTGGTGGCCGTTGTGTTTGTAGTGATTGGCTGTTATATTTATAGAGTTGACTTGACTTTATTTTATAGACGCTTCATTGGAAAAGATGAAACATTAACAGGTAATAGGTAACATAATTCTGGGGGCTTCTGTTTTCAGGAAGTAACCAAATAAGGAGGCATTGATATTCATTTTATTTGATTATATTACTGAATTAATCATTTGGGGATGTTTTCAGTGGGAAAAATTGCACTACATGTCTTATCTGTTTTGACCATTACCTTCATGCATTTACTTACATGTTGCCAAAAACTGTTCTCGAAATTGCTTCCTGTATGTATGCTGTCTCTTCCTGTATGTATTTCCTGTAAAATGCTTGACCCCAGGTACTGTTTAGCTTAATACCTGTGTACACATGCCCTTTGGGAACCCCACATAGTGCATATATTCAATAAAAGGTTTAGACACTGAGTTTAACTGTATTATGGTTTATTATTTTAACTTGACAGCAGATCTTGCACGATGACCTGAAAAACCTTTGAGCTAGAAGACAACTGATCTAGGCTCTACTCTCCTAGATCTGTCCTTTGTTATTTCTTATTATTTTTGTTTAGTCCATCTATTCCCCAGTTTCGCTATTTTTAAAGGCAACTAGAAGTCACATATCTTTAAAAATAATTTTTGAATAATGAAAAGCAATGCAATCCAGCATAATTACTCTAATTTTCATGTTTTTATACAGTGAAAACCATCAAAATTGAATAACTATACACTAGACACACTTTCATATTAGTTACGAATAAGCTCATCAATGACTCCTTGTATGCTTCGTCTCATTTTAATGGACATTTAGACTGTTTCCAGCCTTTGGATGCTGTAGCTTTGCCCTAGCCACTGAATAGCTCGGTGCTATTTATTTTTTAACGTGCATAAAGTATCTCGAAAGGGATTGCTTCACAAATGGAACTTCTGGAAATACCATGGGCAGATGAGCTGGTAATATTAGGCTAATTAAGGTGGGCAGGGGAGGTGGTTTATTGCTAGGAGTTGATTCTGACTCATGGAAATGCTGTCGGTTTCCAAGACGTAACACTTTACAGGAGTAGAAAGCGTCATCTTTCTATCCAGAATAGATACTGCCAATTTGGTCTCCAAAGAGGTTGTACTAATCTATTGTTGAGTAATAAGAGTCACTTTTTTCCCCCATAACCTTTACTCACAAAAAAATTGATCAAACTCTGGGGTATTTGGTAGTTTGATGGTGCAAAATTATATCTCAGTAGTTCTAATTTGCATACGAATACATGAGAAAATATTTACTTTTTTATCAGTTTCCCCCTTTTTCAAAGATCCCTTTCATACATTGCCATTGGGTTACTGATCTTCTGTGCTTGTTTGTTTTTAGCAACTGTCTTCATTTTAAGGGGTTTATTCTATTTTCTCTCTCATGAAGTGCAAATATATTTGTTTGTTGAGTTTGCTAATTGTGGTGTGATATGTATATATGTGTGTGTATGTGTGTTTGTTTAGTGTAGTTACTTTTATTTTTTCTTTGATAGTTTCAAGATTTGGAGTCCTAAATAGGAAAACCTTCTAAATCCCAATTTCCAGAGGAGTTCTAGTTTCTCTATGAGAGTTTCATTGATCCCTTTTTCACATTTACAGCTTTTAATCTGTTAATGGAGAATTGGCTTTATGCCTGTGTGTGTGGTGCGGTGGAGTAGTTTTGTTGCCACATAGGTTAGGATTTGAAGGTTTGCTTTAGAACCCTGGAGGTTAAATTAAGAGATTTTACCAGAAATAAGTATTTAGTGAACCAGGTGGCTATAGAAGATGTTGGTCTGAGCCCTACTCAGATGTATACTGGACATCTGCTATTGGAAATAAATAACATCTGCTATTGGAAAATCAATAATATCTGAGGAACACATGTAAAGAAAATGAACCTAGAATAATCTGGTACCATTAGACTTTATTAATACCTACTACCCTTCAACTCGACAGCTAACTCATAAATCCCAAGAACACATTGAAACATCAGTAATTCTTCTAACCATTGAAATGATTGACCTGGGATAAGAATGGGTTCTTCCCCAACCACCCCCTTCTTTCTCTGTCAAGTATGGCACCAACTGTATTAGGACCTGACTCTAATTTTCCTTCTTTCAGGTAGATGTTCAAGGGACCACCTTATTCTCTGACCAGGTTTTGCTTGTTTGTTTCAGTGTTGTTTCTGAATTCTTTATACTATTTTGCTTCTGCGAACGCGTTCTTTATATCCTTTTTCATGCTGTTCAGTGTGTCTGCTTTTGTCTGATTCTGTTAAAAGATAGACAGGTTTAATGTTTGTTGTTGTTTGGTTACTCTGTTAAAAGAATTAACTCAGGTAACATATTTCTCCTGAGATCATCCTTAAAGTCATCTGAATACTGATCCATCATCGGAGAAAACCCGAAGCAAACTCAGTGCCATTGAGTCAGAGATCCTATAGGACAGGCCTACGCGGGGTTTCCAAGACTGTAACTCTTAGTGCTCTAGTGGGGGAAATCCTTAAAGGGACCATAAACTGTCCTATTGGCATCTGGATCATGTCATGTTTTCAAGCATCATAGCATTTCCCCCACAGCATCTGGGTTCAATTGCTTCTAGTATTTCTTGCCCCTCTCCAGTGGAAAAGCTAAACTGTATTTCCATCTCCATTTTCTAGTGGATTGTGTTGAGGGCAAATATGGGGATAGTAGCAGAGTTAAATTATACATGTAAACTAAGGTCAATTTATTTTAAATCAGGAAAGGAGGATACATTTAGGCTCCTTGACCTTCTATTGCCTTTAAAGAGCCTGTAGTAACCTGACCTAGCTCTGTGCTACCCTCTAGTTCTTTATGGTGGCAGCTCTTAAAGTAGGTGTTTCATTTTCTGCTGGTTTTGTTAAACAGTTGCTTGAATAGCAATTGTGAGGTTTCAAGAGGTTATGGTTGGTTTCTAGTTTTCCGTGGTTCTGGACGCATTGATCACGATTTCCACTCAATTCTGTACTGAAATGCACTTGTAACCGTACGCTAACTAACAGAATAAAACCTATCTCCTAGATGGGAAGACCTATGATGCTTTTGTGTCTTACCTCAAAGAATGTCGACCGGAAAATTGTGAGGAGCACACCTTTGCTGTGGAGATTTTGCCCAGTGTTTTGGAAAAACATTTTGGATATCGATTGTGCATCTTTGAAAGGGATGTCCTGCCTGGAGGAGGTAAGAAAGGGAATTCCAGATGGATCACACACAAAGGGGAATCTTGTCATTACAAAGGATTAATCCGCTAACCTCAACTACGGCCACTTGTTTTATTAAAAACCAAAAAATGAAAAGGATTCTTACTTAGAAATGCCACCTGAATCAAGATAGTAAAAATTAGTAAGAAAGCAAGCTTCTAGCTGTGCTTGCCTGCCTTCAATCATATGAAGTATTTGGAAGAGGGGGTGGCACAGAGTAAGTGCAAAGTTAGCATGTAGTATTATTGCTATCTAGATGTCTGAAAGAGCTTTATAAAATTAGAAATATATTATTTGTCAACAGAGACAATAGTAAAGTTGGGATAAATAATATAAAATAGACCGTGCAAAATGATTTTCATTTAACACACACCTTCCAATTCTCTTAAATTAATATTTTATTTCTTAAAAATTTTAGCTGTTGTTGATGAAATCCATTCACTGATAGAAAAGAGCCGAAGAATAATCATTGTCCTAAGCGAACGTTACATGTCTAATAAAGTCAGGTATGAACTTGAAAGTGGACTCCATGAGGCACTGGTGGAAAGAAAAATTAAAATAATCCTAATTGAATTCACACCTGTTCGTGATGTCATGTTCCTGCCCCAATCGCTAGAGCTTTTGAAATCTCATCGAGTTCTGAAGTGGAAGGCAGAAAAGTCTCTTTCCTATAACTCAAGCTTCTGGAAAAATCTTCGTTACTTGATGCCTGCAAAAACCATCAAGCCAGGCATAGACAAATCAGAAGTTCTGCCTGTTTTATCCAGGCCTGACCATCAGCAACGCTGAGTATCAGAAAGAGGTCTAGATATAAGGAGTATTGAGCATTTGAGCCTGTGCATAACAACAGACTTTATTCGAAGAGTTGAGCTGCACTCTATGAAGATCTTACTCACCGTTTGAAGATAAAACTTTGTATAAGGTGTTCAAGAACCAGAACGAACACTGAGCTCTGATTTCTGCTTCCCAGGCCCTGCAGATCAATAGAAAAGGACCTCTTCCCACTCCCTTTGCCGTAACTGGAGCCGGTACTAACACACCATCTGGTATTTAGCAACTGTGAGGCTAGGCATCATTGTGATTTTGGTGGGTTCCCCAACAAAAGATACAGCTTTCAGAGCGTTTCATGCGAACAATGGCATTTGAATCCATGCATTTTACGTGGACAAAGAGACATTTTGTCTGGATTGAAGTGGCTCGCCGAAGAGCTGGAGTGCTCCCTCCACTTTCCCAGAAGAGCTTTCTTCTTCGGACACGTGATCCTTGATGAAAAGCACAGGGAGGGACACGTGCCCCACCCTGGAAGCAGGTTCTCCGCCTCAGCTGTATGTCAACTAGCCTCGCCACAGTGGCAGCCTATTGTTCTTGACCTCCATTGAGAAGGCACGAGGAAGGACGTCTTTAATTACATCTTAGACGCGTCTTAGAGGCAGCTCACAATGTCTTTATATTGTTCACGAAGGACAAACATTTTAATTCAGAAGATGAGCTGGATCTTTCATTTATAATGATCTCAAATGGTGGCTGACTTTATCCAGGATTGGCATCATCTTAGCCATTACACAGAAAAAAATAGTACTGATTTTTCAAAAGAATGACATATTTAAAATGTGATGCATTCCAGGCACCAGGACATGGTGGTTCAAAGCATAGGCTGTGCTCTGTTATAGAAAATAATCAGGCATTAGGGCTGAAATGCTGGACTTAGAGGGTTAAGGGACATAGTCCTGGGAACATCTAGTCCAGTGGGAAAAATACAGTTCCTAATGCTCTATGTCCTCATTTGGTGAGTAGCATCTGGGGTCTTAGAAGCTTGGGAGCATCCATATAAGATGCAACTCTTGATATCTTCAACCCTGGAGCAAAGGGTAATAAAATAAAAAAACCCAAGGAGCCAATTAATCTAACGAAGTAGTTTAAACAATTTCCTCCATACGAGACCAGAAGCATGAGGTAGTTCCGGGCTATCATTGCTGTCCAAGTGGACTAAGACAACAGTAGAAGGCCACGGTTAGTGACGGTAAAAGATATACAACACACTTAAAAACAGTCAGATGGACTAATCTGAAAGAAATGGGAGGGACGTAAGCCTGTGCTCTCCAGAGACAGCCTTCTAACTTGAAACTGAAAAAACCCTTGGGGGCCACGTCTGGTGGTGTGGGTTAGGCACTGGATTGCTACCTTAAGGTCAGCAGTTCAAGCCCACCAGGTGCTCTGCAGGAGAAAGACGAGGCTGCCTGATGCCATACAGAGTTGCAGTCTCAGAAACCCTATCTATGGACAATCTCAGTTGGAATGGACTATATGGCATTGGGTTTAGATTGTATAGACTGGCTAGTCACGTCTGTAACTGATGTGCTCCATCGATGAGCCATGGGGGACCAGGTTGTCCAAAACTCAAGCTGTGAAAGGAGGGGCAGGAACCCAGAGAAACTGGGCGTGCAGTGAGGCCAGAGGGAGAATTGCAGAGTTTGCAGCCAATTTCATGGGGAAAAATTATGAATGAATTAGTGATTGGGAAACTAATTTACTATGTAAATATTCGCTCAAAGCAAAAAATGTTCAAAGCAAATAAACAATTTTGAAATAACAGAAAACAACAACAAAAGGGAAAGGTTTGTGCTCTGAATGACTTCTGATGACTCTTGGTTAATGGTTGGTATTGGTATGTTGACAAGACTCTGTACAAGAACTTTATTGTGTATCTGTATACTTGATTGTAAACATAAACAACATGGTATATTTCTGTATTTTATATGAAGATAATTCAGTATACAGAGAAGGGGCCTACGTTGAATTTTTCTCATAGGTTTGGTCCACTGTAAATACTTTTTTTTTTTTAACTTTGGGAAAAGAGGGTTAGTGCAGCCAAAACACTTCAGCCCCAATTCTGGGTTTTCTACTCATTGCTGTAACATTTGAGACATTATTGTGTCTTTCTGTGACTCAGCTTCCCTAACTGCAACATTAGAATTTATGATAATGGTATCAACCTTGCAGGGTGACTAAATGAATAAATATATTCTTGGCACCGAGTTAATGCTCCAAAATGTGGCTGCAATTATTATGGCTGTGGTGGTTATCAGTCTTGACATCAGTTATTTAGCAATGAGCTAAAATATAAGCGCAGAGAGCAGGAAAGGGAAGGTGACCTGGA
Source organism: Echinops telfairi (assembly GCF_000313985.2). NCBI lineage: Eukaryota > Metazoa > Chordata > Mammalia > Afrosoricida > Tenrecidae > Echinops > Echinops telfairi. The sequence goes on along the minus strand of NW_022111368.1, from coordinate 22,386,854 downwards.
GCGAAAGGCAAGTCCAGAGAGAGGACTGGTGACCGATCCATAGAAAGCGAGGTTTGGAAGAAGCACACCCATACAGCAATAAATGTTTCTTCATGGGGGAACTGTTACCTTTCACTTGAGAGAGTTCCTAGGGTTATGTCTGCCCACTTCCCTGACCCCAGAAACGTGGCCCCAGACCCCCTGCCTGTCTGTGAGAAATAATGCGTGATGGCCGTTAGGCTAAAAGAGAAAAGAAGAATTGGGTAAATATGGATCTATCTGTTTAAAAATGATTCAATATGAATATCCCAGAAGATTTTAAATAGAAATTGTTTCAAAAGACTGTAGTCTAGGTGACTGAAAAGAAAAGAGAATGTTATTTTTATTAGCTCTTCAGTTTAATAAAATTATTTACTTATGATAAGATTTGAGATTTTTGAAAGTGTGCTAGTTGGCTGAAGAAGTAAAGACAATTCTGTTAACTCTCATGCTCACGGATAGGAAATCTTTTTTCTGCCAAGGGCCATTTGAGTATTTATAACATTATTCGCAGGTCATACTGGCCAAATGTTTAATTAATTGATTGATTAATTAATTAATTAATATGGTGGCCGGAACTGATTCTCTTTGGGGAGGAATGTGATGTAACTGGTATTGATGATTTTTTTTCAGGCCTTATAAGGCCTGTGGACTGGATTGTCCCAACCTCTCTGTTTTATATGAAAGTATATTAATGAAAATATGTGGTCAAAAGAAATTTTATTGTAATAATGGTAATCTTTAATGCATAGAATGTTTTGTTTTTTTCCTCTCTCATTCTGTATGCTTAAAATAGATCTAGTGAACCACTTGTGAACTTTATTTTTAAAAATAAAAACAATTTTATTTTTAAACATCTTCTTGGCTTTTTGATTAAAGATTCCAATACCTCATTCTTACCATATGTTCCCACATATATTAATGAGATATGAGTCATTCAAGGTGAATTTCTACCTCTTTTATTTGTTGTTTGCATTCAACTTCAAATTACCTGCACCTAATTTTGCATTTTGCCTTCTTTCTAAGGGCAAGAGGAAAATTATCTTCTTTTTCTTGCAAAATTTTTCAGCACTCTGCACATTAGATTGTATATAATAGGTTATCACTGTCATTGATTTACCATACATGTTTTTAAACACAGGTGTTAATATTCCTAACTAATACCAATGTAGTTTTTAGTTATCTGAACTAATATCTTCGTTTACTTTAGATGGTCCTCAAAATCGATGTCTATTTTTCAGAAAATCACTGGACTATCAGCTCTCTAAAATGTGTGGACAAAGACTCACTTATGTTAGAGCATTTAGTAAACTTTAGTCTTTTCAAGCAGAGAGAAAACTTACTCCCTGTTCATTCCCTGCCTAGGAATCTTGCGTTTCCGTAAGTCCGGGAACTGGATCAAAGTCCTGTAACTAGCTTATGTACCCGTGACCTCGCTTTGGACTGTAAGACTTGAGGTACGCTGGGTGCCAGTTGTGCTTTTCTGGAGAGGTCGCTAGACTGAGAGCAGCAGAGCCGAACTCTGCAGCCGGGAAGGAGGCTGCTTGGAGAAAAGAGGGGGAAATCAGAGGAATCTTCAGGCGTCTTTATAGACCCTCGGGTAAAAATGGAGACAAAATGAGTCCTCAACAGGAAGAAAATGTGCACTTCACTGGAACGGGTCGCTTGTGGAATCTGCTGCCACTCCAGGGAATTGGAGCGCCCAGAGGCCCTGGGAGCAGGGCGCAACATTTGACCTCACTGGTGCTGAGTGGCTTACCAGGGCTGCCAGTGATGCCCAGAGAGGGCCAGTTTTGCTGCAAGTACAAATACAGCTATCTAAAGAAAAATTGGTAAAGCTAGTGCCCAAGGAGAAGTCCAGTCGTGACTTTAAATACTAGGAGGAATTAATCTCTCCCTGGCCCGGAATGTTGCCTCAAGGGAGGGAAACCAAGGTTCAAGTGAACATCATCTTTCGGAGCAGAAGCTGTTCTGAGAGGCAGCAATGGGACGCTCTCAGAAGGGTTGTTAAAGTACAAATTGGACAGGAAATGCATGTGTGTACTATGGGCGGGCAGGACACAGAGTCTTTCCGGTCTACCAGCATGCATCACTGATACTGATCAAGTCCTGCCTGATCAAGGTCTCAATATTCCTGTCTGAGGCTAGTAAAGACCAGTCCCCACCCCGTCCCCTCTGGCTTCAGAAAGTTCTATTTTACCTCTTTGTAGCATATCTCATGGGTGTACATAACACCTCAGCAAATCACATTTCACTCCCATGGGCTCAATTATGACACAAAGTGGCCCCACAGGACAGAGTAGAATTGCCCCTGTGGATTTTTGAGGCTGTAACTCTTTACTGGAGTAGAAAGCCTTACCTTTTTCCCGTGGAACAGCTAGTGGTTTTGAACTGCTAACCTTGAAGCTAGCAGCCTGATGTATATCCCACTACACCACCACAGCTCCCACATCATACCCAGGGAACACCATATTCATTTATGGAGTTGCTACAGTTTTACACGCCTTTTCAATCATTAATGTTGAATACACCTGTTTTTGAACAGGTGTCGGGTTTCTTAGGGAGTTGCTGTTTACGTAGTCGGCTGTCACCAAAGTGTTGAAGACCTACTGGAAGAAAGGTCTGATTATGGATCGAAAAAAAACCCCAAACCAAAACCAAAATCAGCCATTGAAAATCCTGTGGTGCAGAGTTCTGCTGTCTCCCACAGAAGGTTGCCATGAGTTAGATTCAACTTGCAGCATTTTTAGGGTTCAGGGCTCCTCAGCAATATCTTAGTGCCTGTCCTGGGTAACGGCATAGGAAGTGCAGGGCAAATGTGCCTGAGCCCAGGCTCCGTCCCTGCTCTCCCCCAGTCCTTCCCATAGCACACACTGCATCTTACCATTTTGTATAGTAAGGTTCCATATAACATTTCTTTATCAAAATAAAAGATCTCTGAATGGCTCAGAGTCTATCTTAGAGAACATAATAATTTAATTGACAGAGAAATGGTTATAAAAGGTTTTTACATATAGAAATGATTGAATTGGTGTGTTTTGCTGTGTCTGTGTTCAACAACAGAAAATTGTAAAGTTACTTAATTAAAAACAAAACACACATTCACACACAAACACAGAAAAATCAAGAAATGGGCTCTAGGGGAATGTTCCAGAAACAACTTTTGAATTCCCCCAGAGAATTAACTTGCTCTGAGAGCTGTCGCTCTTGCTGCAACTTGGAAGGCACCTGTAGAATCGAGCTGCTCACCGCCAGCAGCCCGGAGGGCGAGGGCATGAGGGAAGATTTTGAGGCTGGCATTTTGCTCCTGTGGACCTGACTAACACCATCCAAAGAAGCAGCTGTGAAGCGAAATCCTTAGCAGGAGTTTGCACTGAGCACAGTTATCCAAATGCTGCAAAGACTTGACCATGCAATCCATTTGTTTTAGATGCTCTCAACATGACCTCTGGTAAGGCGTGAGCAAGGGAACCCCGTCAAAGCACAGAGGTCATAAATCAGTGGCATCGGCTTACCTACTTTGTCTGGAGAGGAAATTTAGCTCTGGTTACCTGCACAAAGAACTGACTAGGACCATCTTGGCCATAAGGTGACCGTGAAATGAAAAATCCTAAAGCTACGCATAGTGGGGTGGGTACCATCTGCTTCCACATCTAATACGAACCAATGTTGTTAGTTTCCATGGGGCCAATTTTGACTCACCACAACCCTTCGTAAGGTGGAAAACAAGGGTGCTTGTTCTGGTATCCCCCTCAAACTTGGGAGCAGGGTTGAAGCTATCGTTCCCCTCACTGTCAATACAGCTCACTGAGGCTCTTCACCTTGCTGGACCCAAGACTGCACCAGGTCTGACCTTTTCCTCCCGCAGCTGACTTCTCCTGAAGACTATTCCTAGCCAGCAACTCAGCCAATAGCTCCTTGCTCCCCATCAGGATTTCATTGGCTAATTTCCTGAAGCAGAACGCCCACCCTTTCTTCTCATCCATTCTGGTCAGAAAGCTCTGCTGAAAGCTGTCCACTTAAGGCAACCTGGCTAGGATTTGAAATGTTAGGGGCCAAAAGTGTCCTAGAAATGCATAATAAAAACCTACATATCTACAAACCATTAAAATTGGGAATATGTCTTATGTTTATCCTTTTACTACTCTATTGTTTGCTGGGTTTGGGGTTTTTGTTTCTTGTTTTATGACATCATGACATTATCAGGTCCTTCCCCAAGAAATAGATCTTTTCTATATAACCACAACACAGTTACTAACATTTAACAAAAACTAACAAGCATTTCCTAATGTCTTCCAATATCCACTTCATTTTCAAATTTTCCCAACTGTCCTAAAAGTTCATATCATATTCTATAAAGATTAAAATAACATATCAAAACAAGGACCATGAATTGTAATTGGTGAATTATTCTTAAATATTTTTAAATCCAGACTACTCCCAATATACCCATCCCATCCCCAACACACACACACACACACACACACACACACACTTTTTTTAGCTTTTTATGTCATGACTGATTAAAGGGATTGTTATTAGGTGCCCTTCATAAGTGAAGGGTATAAGAATCACTTCATAAGTGATTCTGTGTAATTCACATCGTTTACCTTCAGGAGTCATATAATACCCAGTTGCCATTCCATAATGATATCAATTTTGTCATTGGATTTAAAATTGTATTTTAAAGATTTATTTCCCCATTTAAAATTAGTAAGTCATCTGTAGCTGATTCTCCGTCAACATTTGCTTTGGCATTCATTATCTTGTTTGAATGGCTTAAGATCAACTAGTTAATTAATTAAGATTTCTAAAAAGTATTTTCAAATTCTATTATTTATTCTGTTTGTTATCTGATGATCTTTTGAAAAGAAAGGGTTTTCCTTAAAAGGTGGGATCTTTGGCTACACCGAACTAGATCCGTTAATGAAAAAGGACCCATAGAGCCCTTCAGCACCTTGTGGGAGTGTTCAGTGGGGTTCCTAAGGCTGTCACATCCACCTGTCCCTTCTCTTTCCATCGAGTAGCTGGTGGGCTTGAGCAATCAGATTTTTGGTTAGCAAGAGAAAGTTGAACAACATTACCACTGGGGCTCTGGACCTACTTACTTTGCTTCCTTTGCTTACCAGTTTCCAGAGTAAGTAATTGGTACATCAGCTATTTCCAACGATAAAAAGCAAAATGTTTATTTTTTGCTTGTTTCTTTCTTTCTCTCCCTTTTTTTGCATGCTATTATAGGCTTCAGACTTCAGTTATTTAATTTGGTTTGCTTAAAATAGTTTAATTCAGGTGCTTTAAGGAGATATAATTGACATACAATAAATTGTAAGTATTCAAATGTAAAATTTGGCATGTTTTAGCATTTGTATATGCCCTTGAAGCCATCATCACTACAATCAAGATAACACAGCTATCATCCACCAAATTTCTTTATTCCCCCATGGTAACCTTCCCCTTCCGCCTGTTCCTGTCTTAGTCTCCTGATCTCTGATTGCTTTATGGCATAATAGACTGGTTTTATTTCCAAGCATTTTACACACATAGCACCATGCAGTTTATACAGATTCAGACCTTCATTTTCCCTCAGCAGAATTGTATTGCCAGTACAGATTGTTAAGTAGATTCCTTTTTATTGCTGAGTATTATTTTATTATATGGCAAAACCATAACTTTTCTTATCTAATTTATGATGAATATATTGTTATTTTCCAGTTTTTGCTGTTATAAATAAATCTGCTGTGAGTACCTGTGTAAAATTTTTTGTGTGGACATAGCTTTCTTATCTCTTGGATAAATACCAATGCATGGTCCGTAGGTTCAGCTTTTAAAGAAATTGCTAAACTGTTTTCTGAAGAGATTGTACCATTTAACATCTCCATCGTAAGGAACTGGTGCTATCATACACTGATGGACATGAAGGAACGATATTTATTTTTGATGAACAAATCATCCAAATAAAAAAATGTAAATTGATTATACTATCCAGCTCAGCCTTGGGTCATATTAACCTGGTCAAAGTGATATAAGTGTTAAATTTCAATTGAACAGAAAATTATGATGTAAAGAATTGAATGATGAATTATAATTATATTTGGAGACTATCTGGTGTGTGGAAGGAATATTATTTAGAGGAATACAAGACAGCAAAATACACAACTCCCATTGTAGGAAGTCAACTAATTATATCTAGAATTTTCCTTCTAGGACAGATCACTTACACCCAACTGTTTAATAAGCAAAATATTGGTAGTTTAAACCATACGGTGGTACCAAGGAAGAAGCTCTCTGAGGATCTTCTTCTGTAAAGATTACAGCCATGAAAACCCTGCATAGCAATTCTACTAGGAAAGACATGATGTGGCCATGTTACAAGATCAAGTCGGTGGCACAAGAACACAGCAATGACATATTCAAAATCAAACTTCCAAAAAAGGTAGGCTGTGCTTTGCCTCCTCATAGTTGCTGTTCCGTGTGGGGCAGTATCTTTCGCACTCCTCAGTCCTCAGGTTCTGCCTTTCTGCATGGCTAAGTCTAATGGAAACATTTTCATTTTTCTTCTACTTCACACCCTTCTTCTATTCAATGCTGTTAAGCCTTATCTTCTTGAAAATTCTCTTTGGCTACTTAAAATGATGCTTACATATTCAGTAGCGCATTGGGTAGTTCCGTCTAGAAATCTAAATAAAGTCTAAAACTTAACATACTCAAACTCAGCTTATTTAGTCTCCCCTAACCTACACTTCCTACCACATTGTTTGTGCTGTTTAATGAAACTATTTTCTACTTGGCAGGAAGTTGAGAGTCATCTATATTGATATTCTTTTCTTTATCTTCTTCTCATGCTTTCTCTTTAACCGTGACCTTAAAACCAAGCCAAACTCACTGCCATCAAGTCCATGTCAACTTATAGAGACCCACCTGTGGGTTTCTGAGACTGTAACTACTTACGGGAGTAGAAAGCCCTATCTGTATCCCACGGAATGGCTGGTGGTTTCGAACTGCTGACCATATGAATCACAGCCAAATGTCTAACTGCTAAGCCACCAGGGCTCCCACAGCAAACATCTTAGACCTTGGTTCTCCTGGATAAGCTCTCAGATCACTGCCTTAGCTGTGGTCTTTACTATCCCTTGCAAAGATAGCTTGATAAATACTTTGGTTATGGAAGTTCTTTTCTAACGACTGACATGTTTTTTTCTTCTTCTTCCAATAATACCCTGAGAGTGAAGAAAGAAAAAGATAGAAAAGGTTATGAAATAGAACAATGAATAAATCTAGTTTGGGCATGGTTTCCAGGAAGCAATTAAGTCTCCTTTGGGTTATGCGGCGTGAGACCAGTGTTTGGTTTAGCCATGCTGAGCTGTGCATGTTCACAGTACAGAGTCAATAGAAGCTTGTATGTTGCATGACCTCAGACAGTTGGTGCATTTCAACCTTCTGTGATGAAGCAAGGGGCACGAAGAGAGTGAACTGAGGATGTATGCCAGGAGCTGATTAAAATGATTAACAAAATTAAATTGGTAAATGCAAGTCATTGTACGTTTGGTAGGATCAACATAAGCTGCTTTTGTAGTCAGTGCTGAATCGGGAGGGTTTTGTTTTTGCTTTGGGGTAGAATAGAAATATAGGAGGTGACTGTAAGGGAGTGAAATGCTTGAAATGGAAATGATAGAGGCATAGTGATTATTAGTATTAATACATTTACTGTATGACAGTGTGAATGAATGAATAACTCAAGCAATGGTAGAGGATAGGACCTTTGGTAAAGCAGAAATTGATGAATTCTAAGGACGGTGTTAGAAGAATCTATGCCTATATTTTTAATACATAAATATTAAAATCACTATGCATCAAAAGATTAGGACTGAAAAAAGTCAGATTAAGTCAGGAGCTAAAATCAGAGGGATTCAGGAATAGGAGGGAGTGCACGGAGGTAGGGGTTATGGATGACTACAACGAGAAAGGGTAATGAATAAGAGGATATCAAATTCAATGCTGGAGGTTTTAGAGAGGAGGGCAATATGATGGAGGGAGCAGCAACAAGATGCACTCAGAACATTTATTCCCATCAAGGACCAGTGGACCGTTTGAGAGGGATGTTAGACAGACATGCTAGTGAAAACACTGTCCTCAAAAGGCAAGTCAAAGTGCAGTTGGGAGAAGAGTCAGTGAAAGTCTAGAACAGAGTTGGAAGAGACAAGAGATTAAGAAGTTAACAGTCTACACACAAGGATGAAAAATAAGGAACCGTCAGTGAAGTCTCTTCTGGAGCTATTTCTGAATTTGCAGTTTTTCTAAGAGTCCTCCCCTATGCTCTGCTGAGTACTCCTTGATCCAGCCTTTACAATATTAGAAGCTACAATTACTGCTCCCTCTCCCTCCAACTAACCTGGACACTTGTTAAGGGCAACACTAATGCTGTTATCATCTATACAATGACAGTGCACAATCTGTTGAATTGGGTTTATTACTTTAATTTGTCATTTTTTATTTCTCCCTAAAATAAAAGCTCAGTATGGGCAGAGAGGGAGTTTTATCTACGCTTGAACCAAATGTATGATACAATAGATATGTGTAATATGTGTGTTAGTCTGGGTTGACTACAGAAACAAATTCATAGACACTCATATGTGTATAAGAAAGAACTTTATATACAAGTGCAATTGAATATTAAGGAAACATCCTGGCCCAGTCCAGATAAAGTCCATAAGTCTGATATTAGCCCATATGTCTGATACCAATATAAAGTCCTCTTCAGACTCACAATGACACCAAATACAGGAATACCACAGGCCAGTGGGTGGGAAGTCTTGTGGATCCAGTGGTGTCGTAAGCATCTCAGCACTGACAGGGGTCTCCAGGTGGCTTCTCCGGCTCCAGAGGTCTGACTCCATCAGCCTCTCGCCATGAGTCTCCACCACAGGGATGTCTCACAGGAAGTGAGCAGAGAGAGCAAGCATGTCTTCCCCGCCTCCAAGGAGGAAATACAGGAGTTCCTAGAATCCTCAGGAGAAGGCCATGCCCACACAGAGACCTCATTGGCTATATCCTGATTGACAGGCTAGACTCCACCCCTACACTCTTAATCCTCAAATTGACACCAGGTTATGTAACTACCACAATATGATTTCACCCATTTTCTCCCATGTGAAACAGCTCCCTGGAAATATATATTCAGTTGGGTGACACAAGTTGGATAATTAAGCATTTGACTTGACTGCCAGCTAAAAGGTCGGTAGTTCAAACCTACCCAAAGGCACATCAGAAAACAGGTGGGGGGATCTGTTTCCAAAAGATCTCCACCTTGGAAACCCTACGGAACAGAGCTACTCTGTACATAATAGGTCTACTATGAGTCAGAATTAACTCAACCGTAAATAACAATAATAACAACAAACAAACCCCGAAGTCAGGAGGTTAAAAGTAACAACTTAGCAATTCCCACAATTCTGCAATCAGGGTTGGACTCAGGCTGTGCTGCAGCACATGATGTCTGCGGGGGCTGGGACTTTCAACCTGCTCTTCATTGCCACGTGTGAAACAATTGCCGAGATGGCTGAAACAAGTGATGTCTGGTTGGGCATCTCACTCCTTTCTCTGAGAAATTGATGGTAGACACAGTGCTTATCATCTGCGTTTTTTTAGATTTATTCAAATTCTACTGAAATGATCAAACTCACCTCGGGACATATCTCTTTAAAGAACTTTAGACTGATCTTCAAGATTTGTATCAGGATCCCTGAACCTTCATTCGGAAGGGCTTTTCCCACACCTCAGCATTTTTAATTCAATTCAATGGAGCAGTACTGGGATGCCTGTCTTAAGCAATACCTTCTGCTTCGCCTGTGCCTCCCATCCCATCCATGCTCTCCTCAATCTGCCAGCTCTCCTGCCTCTTTTCTTACTCCCGAGGCAGTTCCCGTAGGACACCCTGCAGCTAGTGTCACATGCCGGTGCTATCTTTTCATTTCCTTTCTGTTCTCAAAGAAGTCACTGCCTTTGAATCAATTTTGTCTCAGAGCGACCCTATGAATTTCAAGACTGTACATCATTCTGGGAGTAGAAAGCCTTATCTTCTGCAGAGCAGCTGGCACTTTTGAACTACTGACCTGGTCGTAATGCAGCCCACCCTGGGACCCACCCTACCACCAGACATCTGCCTCTTTCTGTTCCTTCGCTTGAAATAATAACAAGCTGCTACGGAGTTGACTTCAACTCATGGCAACCATACGGGTGGTGGAGTTTGCGCTCCACGGTGTTTTCCATAGCTTAAGGTGTGGAAGCTTTCTCAGAGGCACCTTTACAGGGACTCAAATCTGAACTTACTAGTTAGCAGTTGTGATTCGAGTTCATCCAATCAATCCTGACTCGTAACAACCCGATGTACAACACTGTCCAGTCCTGCCTCAGCCTCTCCATCACTGCTGTGTTCGAGCCCAGGTTTGCATCCACTGTGTTATTTGAGTGTCTTCCAAGGTGAGACTCCTATTTTGGCACTGTGCCAGACAGTGTTCCCGAGTTATGCAGAACATTTCCAGGGTGAATTCTTCTTTCTTCTTAGTCTGTTCCTAATTTGGGTGCTCCACTGAAACCTGTTCACCATGGGCAACCCTGCTGGCATTTGAAACACCACCACACCATGTTACAATAAAACAGACAAAGGACAGGTGTGGTGGTGGTGGTTGATATTGATATTGTTCGGTCAGCAGTAGAGTGTATTAGTCATTGCACCACCCAGGAATGATCTCCTGGAATAGATCTGAAAAAGAAAAATGATGTCCTCTAGGAATCTGAGGCAAATAGGGTTTGGGCTTATTTCTAATAATCCCTCTTATGTTTTCCCACCCTCATCTCAGGAACCATTTATTTTTGCCTTCCTCCTTGAGTGGATCTAGCCTTCATTTAGATTTTATTTTATTTTATTTTCTAGCTGTGCATGAAATAAACTTGGAATGTTCATGTGCTCAGTACCAGCCTTATCTCTAGTAGGATGTGAAATTCTTGAGAGAAGATGGTATGTAGGCTCAATGAAGATGCTTTCTAGACAAGGGTCTTTGTAACCCGTGTGACCTCACGAGCGTGCTAAGGTCCTTAGTAAGTGGTTTCAGTTGCTATCCAAAGAAAAACTGAAATTCTGAAATTCTTAATTATATGTGAAATTTTGAAAGTTTCTTTTGAGAAATAGTTACTAAAAAATCCTTTGGTGATTTTAGACTTTATATGGATTTCTTTTTCTGTATTAATAAATTATTGATTCGTGTAAAAATTGTTGAAGAGTTGCAATTTTCTTGTGAGAGTAAAAAAGTGAGTCATAAAAAAAGGCTTTATCTTTCATCTTAAAGGTTAAACTTTCAAGGGTTAGCTTTACAAGAAGAAAAAGAAGAAGGAGGAAAAAAAGAACCCACAGTTGAGAAATTGAGTTGAGTGCGGATATTCTTTACAGGAAATCCCTGTAAAGGAAGCAGGCTTACTTAGCGTTTCAACTAAACGTAACCACAAACCTCATCTAATTGAGTAGATTGGTCAGAGAGGAATTGTAGAAGCTCCATCTTCAATGCATTTCCTCTTCTGATAGATGTAATCCGTTTGATTTTCCTCCGTCTGACCATGCCTTTGAAGATGTCCCCGGTCACCGACAAAAGACCCAATGTTTTTCCTTTTCACTTCAGGTATGTGTCACCATTTTCAAATCTGTGTGCACGGAGTGGGTGTGGTGTCTTTTCCAGCTGCCTCTGTGATTAGGAAGAGTTGCAGTCGAACTCTCTGGAAACGAGCATCCTCTCCTGCCCTTCAGATACAGACGCCCACAGTCACTGCAATCAGGACAGTACATTTGTTCCTCTTTTTTCATGTCTTAACAACAGGAAATAAAGGTAAGGCAATAGTACATTATTTCAGTAGATTTCCTAACCACAACATTTAAGTTGAGAAAAGAGTTTGAATGTATTTTTAAAAGAATTGCCAACACAATTTATTTTCACAGAATGTCTTAGAATAACAAAGTGATCTATCAAAAGTATTACTCATGTAGACAAACAAGTAGAGTCTTCTTTTGCATTTGGATCTGTAATTGTAGAATAAAACGATTGATAATGCCTTGAGTATTTTGTGGGAAAATGTACTCACAACTAAGGGATTTGAGATATTTGTTAATTAGAGTGGTCGCTTAACTTGACCATAAAGATTTGAAGGCAGGAAGTGAATGCTTTATTTTCTGTTATTTGTAAGCCATGTGATATAGCTCTATCTTGGGCCATGGCAGAATCAGAGTATGATTAGTTTAATTCAATACTGTTTAATTTTTAAAATAAAATGAATTATTAAGTACTGCTTATTTTCTAAATTAAACAAATCAAATAATGATTTTATCAATTCATAGATTCATAGGTACAAATGTTGTCTCTGGATCACCAAGTCTGATCCCAAGGGAAAGTATAAAGTAGTTTAGATTTATCTTGACAGTGTGATTCCCCTTCCTAAGCCTCAGTCCCTTTTATACGCTTGTCCTCCAGAATTTTTCTCTTTCTTGTCTCCAGTCAAATGCTTGAGTTAGTTTATTGCTTTTCCCAGGGTAATTGAAAGTTACGTCTTGACTCAGTGAAAGGAGACTCCATCCTTTTTGTAAAGAAATTACAGCTTTCAAAAAGTAAGTCTGCAGAATATTTGGGGGAAGAGACAGGTCAGCTTCTGGAAGTCATCCCTTGAGGCTTCTGTTACCCCCTTCCGTGAGAGAGCTTGTGTTGTGGAGAGGAAATCAGAGACTTTAAGCTCCTATACATTTTGATATGAATTCATTTTAGACTACTTACCGGCTCTGTGCTATGTATTAATATAGCAGGGGCTGCTATTCCCAGTATTGTGAGCTTCAGTTCTCTCATTTACAAAACAAGAAGGATAGCACTCACTTCCCCAAAGTAACTGGAAAATAAATGAAATGGCAGGGTTCCATCTGTTCTGTACTGCTTGTCCACCATTGTATCCCCATGACGAGACGCTTCAGCCTGGTTGAATGTAAAAGTTGTCCAATGCTTGATAAATAATACATTTTGCCATCGAAGTGATGTCGTAGGTCTCGTGAAAGTGTTTTGGTAGCACTAGAATGAAAGGAATCGCATACATTTTAGATGGTCCTGAAGGTAGATATTTACAAACAAGCCATATAGTGTGTTATCCCACATTAATGCAGTGTCTAGAATGGGCTTGTGCTTGCGTGGTTTAGTTACTTACATGCTGGCCATCTATAATATAGTTCAGTACTGACTCACCACCCAGCCTCTGAGCAAGGCTTCCCAAGGATAAAGAACGGCTTTGTTTTGCATCTTAAAGGTCAGACTTTCAAGTGTAACCTGAGTCATAAGGAATGTCCCACCGCTGGCATATAGTATGGTTTTCATTGTTATTTTTCCTTGAGATTCTGATTCAACAAATCTTTGGTGAGCTCAGAAAATTTACATTTGTAAAGTGGTTTAGGTGATTGATAAGGTTGAGGAGTGGTGGCACAGTGGTTTCAGCATTGGGCAGGCTTTTCTTTTCCTTTTCTATATTAATATATACTTGGTCTATTAAGATATTTTCTTTCGGTTGCTTCAAAGACTTCTTTGTATTTGACTTTGACGTGCTTAGTGTAAATTCCATTGTGGACCTATTTCATCAATGTTGGCCTTTTTTCCCCCCCCCTGGTCAGTTTGAGAGTTACTTTACACATTTCCACATCTCCTCCTCTTCACTACCCAGGTTTCCATGATCTCATCCACCGCTGCCTAAATTGTGCTCTTGGCTGCCAAAACCAACAGGTACTATTCAGTCCTTATCGTGAGCTTCTGAAAGTAACAGAGTGCCTCAAGAAACCATTCTCCATCCTCTATTGCCTCTGTGTTCTGGCTTTTTATCCTCCTTTTGGACTTCATCCTGCACTCTCTACTGGCTCGCAGCTGCCCTGGAACGCTGCTGTTCCTCAGGGGACATGGTCTGCTCTGTCCTGGCACTGACCATTCCTTGCTGGTTTAACTCTCTCCTCACAGATTCCCTTTGAACCCTAGGTCTGTATATTCGCCTCATGGGATGCTTCAATTGAATTTCCAGAAACAATGCTTCTACTACATGAAATGATAATGAACACACAGTTTTAATATAACTCCTACAGCATGTGAAGAGTTAACGTCTCTTGTTGGAGGTGTGTGTGTGTGTGTGTTGAAAATTTTACATCTGGAAACTAAGAACTAAGACTCTTTTTTTTTTTGAACTAAGACTCTTAGAAGACAAGAAAAGCCACTGGTAGGGAGTTTTTGTTCGCTTTTTTAATGAGAAAAATATGAAGGTGACTGTACAGAAAGATCTTGGGGCATTTAGAAGAGATGGGTATAAGAATGGCCAGAGAGGACGGGGAAGAGAGAGGTGAAGAGCTCGCATGGATGGTTGGATGTGGAAAGAGAGAGTGAATCAGAGTGAGTGATTGAGTCATATGCTTAAAACACTGGGCGAAAACTTATTTCCTTTCCTTTTCCTTTCTTCTCACGCTTCCATTTGTCTTTCTGTCCTTTTTTACCACCACCACCACCCCCATTATTACCAGGCTTTAAATGTTGCTGGTTGATTCATTTAGCACATTTATTGCATGTTATTGTAATGAAGTTTATATCTCTGTATTCTCAACTTTGTGAGTGGTTTGAGAAATCCACTTTCTCCTCCGATCGTTTGGTACCCTCCTGATGTGCATTTAAACACTGTGTACAATACGAGTGAGTGTGTAGGGGTATTTCAAACCAAAGTTTGGGGGAAATGACCTTAATCCTACACCACTTGAAAATAGAACATGGGTTCTTTTTATGTAGTGATGATAGTTCGGAGCTCTAAGAGGCACAAACAAAACTGGGCTACAGCAAATAACTTTTATTTTCTGGTCAAAACCAACATTAAATACGAATCAAATATTACTCCCCCAGTATTTTTATTTCTCTCTTAATTAGATTGAAAACTCGGAGGGATTCCCTGTCAATCTGGTAGACAGAAGCACCAGTGACACAGCCCAGTTTGTCTCTCTTTAGGGAATCTGCTCTCTTCATATCTAAGAGGATTGGCAATGATGGCATCTCGTGGCACCTTTCCCTGTCTAACTTCTTCTCTCTTCTCTCACAGCTATTTCAACACAGACAGCACCCAATGCAATACATGAAAGCCACATCTTTAACTCTGCAGATTCTGACATTTTATCTTGCCTTGGGCCATCTTTTCAGGAAAACTTTCACTTTCATGTTTTTCAAATAACTCACAGAATTATATATTCTAGGTGGGAAGATTAAAAGAGAGTGAGAGAGGGAATTGATGATGTAAAATGGGCTCAAAAGACATACTGCAGAGTGCAAAGGTTCACATGCTTCGGTAGACGTGTGAGGCTCTCCTTCCTTTAGATTTGCAACAAATGACACACACTGGGGTCCGCTCTGTACCATGTAAAACTCCCACACAAGCAGGGGCCTGTGAAGCCCTGCTTGTGTAAGGTGTGCTCTCTTAAAGTTTCCTGTATGACTTGGCGTTTTGATCATTGGCTCTGCCATCTCCATTTCCTTTTTCTTGGCTTACAGAAAGGAATCAGAGTATCAAGGACGAGCGCCGAGTCACAATGCAGTAGAACATACTTGTTGATGCAATGAAAAGACCAAGAGAGAATGATATTGTACTGGGGCTGGATACTTCTTTGGTTCCTCTCTCGAGAGAGAAGTAAAGGATTTCATATAACAGGTAGGCATTTTCACTTCTCATGTTAAACTCCGAGTTTTGTGGTCGACACTTAAAGTGACAAATAATCTGATCTATGAGCCCCATGATGGATTTCTGTCCTACTGTCAAAATGGGAGTACGGCGAGAAATTGTTGTGGTGAGTGTCTTTCAGCGGACATCACAGACGGATGAACACTTGAGCTACCATATCCAGTGCTCAGTGGCAGCTGATGAATGGGAATAAACAGTGACTCAGCTCTCTTTGTAGGACGTCTCTGTTGCTAATGGCAAAGCTGTAAGAGTGAATTTAAAATGAGCTATTTTCTTCCATAGAAAAGGTAACCGTGAAGAAGACAGACCCGTGGAGAAAATTAATCTCTTATTAAATCAAATCCTATCAGAAAGGCGAGTTAGAATTTCATCTTATAATTTGTTTTTATGTTGCTTTGTTTGCTTGTGGCTTTCAGATTGCAACACTGAAAAACTTATTTGGACTTATCATGCAAAAACCGAAGAGGAATTTATCTTATTCTGTGATTTACCAGAGCTACAAGAAGCCCATTTGTTCCACAAAAGAAAACTATCACCCACACAAGCCCCTGAGCATGTGCCCTGTAATGATAGTTGGGACCAACGTGATGTCCAATGGTACTTACAACCTAAAAATGGATCCCCACTGCAGGAAATTATTCAAGACCATTATCATATCAAGAGAGCCCTGCATTTTCCCACCATAAGTGTGAAGGATGCTGGATCATATATTTGTAGACCCAGAATTAGGTACATCCCAAGTTTATTCCTGTCTGAAACATCCCCAGAGCTATTACTGTCAGGATGTAACGCATACTCATGGTACCTCGTTACCTCTCCTAGGAGACCACAGGATGATGCTTGTTGTATCAAGATGGTCCTAGAAGTCAGACCCAAGCAAAACGCCTCCTGCTTGGGCCCGGGCCACGAGCAAGGCCTGCTCCTTGGCAGCACAGCTTCAATTTCCTGTCCCAGTCTGAACTGTCGGAGCAGCACACAGAGTCCAGAAGTTACCTGGTACCAAGTAAGAATGATTTCTGAAACTGATATGAGTATGTATTTTTATGTTAATATTGCTATAATTAATTTATATCACTATGGCTATAAGAATGTGACGTTTAGAATTCCCCAAAGAATATGCCATTTTGAGTTCCCCAAAAGACTTGCCCCATGCCTGTGGGGGCAAGATCATGAAATGGTCTTTTCTCCTTTTTCTACCTGATAGTCCAATGATTAGAACTTGCCTTTGATCAGTACATGGATGCCATAACAGTTCATAAAATTTAAGCATAGTACATATGAAATGTATTGACATATGCCCATGCAGAAAGCTCGATTATTTAATTTTAATTTTTTAAGTGGATGCTCTAGAGGAAAGCTACACAAAAGCAGTGAGTGTTATATACTCCGTGAAATAAGTTGAAGGAGGCGGACAATTTTCCCAAGGGAGCACACGTGGGAAGATAATCACAGCAAACCATTGCAGCTAATATTGAAGACTGGCTGACAGTCCAGTGTCTTGGCCAGCCAACAGAGGAGGTGCAGTGCTAAAGAGAGAAAGAACGGACAAGGAAAAAGCAAGTTTTACATTATGTCTGAAACTTCCATAACAAAGCTCTTCACATGGCCATCAGGTTTAATGGTCTTTCCAAGTGCTAAGTCATGCTGAAGTGTCCCCGCTGAGTTAGCCCACTGCTAGCCAATTCTTGGGTGGTAGGGCCCTAGCAATAGAGTTTAAGCTCCTCCTATAATTGCAATAGGGGGTTTTTTTTTTTGAGTCGAGCCCTTAAAATTTCAGGTAGATTTTAAAATATATTATGTGTGAATATAAACCTATCAGTTTGAATTGCTACTAATTAAAGTTTTTAAAAAAAGTGGGCTCCATCGGTAGGCAATTGGACACCCCCTCACTGAAGGGTTGAGGGGAGGAGACGAGCCAATCAGGGTGCAGGGTAGCAACGATGAAACATATAACTTTCCTCTAGTTCTTAAATGCTCCCCCCCCCCTACCTCCACTATCATGATCTCAGTTCTACCTCACAAATCTGGCTAGACCAGAGGATGTACATTGGTACAGATAGCAACTGGAAACACAGGGAATCCAGGACAGATGACTCCTTCAGGACCAGGTGTGAAAGGGGCGAGGCCTGGAGGGTATAGGGAATGTGGGGTGGAAGGGGGGAACCAATTACAAGCTGAGAAGAGGGCAGGGAGAGACGTCAGACAGTGTAATTTATGACAAAACTATAATAAGTTGTGAATTATGAAGGGTTCATGAAGAGGGGGGCTGGGGAGGGAGGGGGAAAATGAGCAACTGATATTAAGGGCTGAGGTGGAAGGCAAATGTTTTGAGAATGATGAGGGCAACGAATGTACATATGTGCTTGACAGTGGATGTATGCATGGATTGTGATGAGAATTGTATGAGCCCTCAATAAATAATTTTTAAAAAACACAAAAAAACAACAACAAAAAGTGGGCTCTGGTTATCTAGTAGTTGTATAGACCTTAATATGTGCAGTTGGCCCCTCTGAGGGTGTAATATAGCCCTAGTACTTCAAACATGGACCCAATGGGTAGAGCTTTTGGTTTCTTGTTTGTTTGACTTTTTATTGTGAAGCAAGTGTTGTGTTTGTTGTGATGGGTTTCTTGGAAGGATGGAGTGAGGGGGGCACATTGCTATGCCCTCGTTTGTGCAAAGGTTTAGTGTGTGCTCACTGCAAAATGGAAGAGTAGAGATCCAAGTACACCCAGGCCTGGTCATCTACTTATAAAAAATCAACTATAAAAAATCCTTTGAACACAGTTCTACTCCGACTGACATCCATGGGGTTATGAGCCCGAATCACCTGATGACCAATGGTGAATTGGGGTGTACTTACTGTTGGATGTGAAGACATGTTTTCATCTCTTAAGACCCTGTGATTCTCTTAAGACTCTGTGACCATAGGTATCCCGAGTTATGTTGTCCACTATTGAAATATGTATACTGGGAGGACTAGTGCTATTTGTAATTTAAAGCAGCAATGAAAACACCCTGGCCTGAATGATTTTCAAATCTAAGCAGCACATTAACACCGTAACCTGTAAAATGAAGTCAGTCAGAACAGTGAATGGTTTTGTTCATGATTTTCAGTTCTCTCTAAAGGAAACCATTTCCATTGGTCCCAAAGTCTCTGGTCGAGGCCTCTCATCGAGTCTGAGTAGGCTCTGGATAAGCCAGTGACGCAAAGTAGGCCCAAGTGATGCTGCTATGACCTCACATCCACACTACCGATGTCCAGAATAACTTTTCTGTTGGTGGCTTAAATCACTCTCCTTTGGATGCTACAATGCGGATACGGTTGTTGAGCCATTTCTGTGCCTTGTGTTCCAAGGAATTTTTGCACACTTGCCGCCCACTTCTCTTTTTCATTGGCTTGTGGCCTAGTTGTCCTAGTAACTGGCATCAGTGAGCCTAGTGAAATGGAGAACTGGTAAGAATGGTAAGACTGGTGCGCCCCAAATAAAGAATCCAAATAAGAAAAGGCCATTTATATGTGATGTTTGAAAACTGTTCCAAAGCTAATACATTTGCTCAGGCTATGTGATGGGTTGATAACCCCAAGGTCAACAGAGAGAAAGACGAGGCTTTCTATGCCCACAGCATTACTGTAGTCTCTGAAATCCACAGGGGCAGTTCTACTCTGTCCTACAAGGATTCATTGAATCAGCCTCGGCTCAATGGCAGAAAATGTGGGTTGGTTTTACTGTTCTGATGATGACGATGATGATGATGATGATTGCAGCATCTCATAATCCTGCACAGCTTTCTGCTGAATACAGTATCCCACATATTGTCCAACCAACACGGAGAAAAAAGGAACCATTTCTTATGCTGAACAAAATATTAATGTGACAGCTTTCATATTAGTATTGGGGAAAGACAGTGTCAATTCATTACGAGTTGGCTTGGTCGAGTGAGGTGCTGTTGAGTCTGGAAAGACTTGCAGTGACCCGTGTACAACAGAAGGAAACGCTGCCTAGTACGGCACCATCCTCACAACTGTTCTGGTGTCCAATGCTCTGACACAGAATAGTTAGTGTGCAGTCTTTCAATGAACACCAAGTAATTAAGTGCTAAGCCAAAACAACTTTTAACATCCTTACACACATTGTATTGTGCTCAACAGGCAAGATTCCTTTAAAAAAAAATCATTTTATTGGGGGCTTATACAACTCTCATCACAATCCATACATCCATTCATTGTGCCAAGCACATTTGTACATTTGTTGCCATCATCGTTCTCAAAACATTTGCTTTCTACTTGAGCCCTTGGCATCAGCTCCTCATTTTCCCCCTCCCTCCATGCTCCCCCTCCCTCATGAACCCTTGATAATTTATAAATTATTATTTTGTCATTTTACACTGTCCAATGTCTCCCTTCACCCACTTTTCTGTTGTCCACCCCCCATGGAGGAGGTTATATGGAGATCCTTGTAATCAGTTCCCCCTTTCCATCCCACCCTCCCTCCACCCTCCCAGTATCGCCACGCTCACCACTGGTCCTGAAGGGATCATCTGTCCTGGATTCCCTGTGGTTCCAGTTCCTATCTGTACCAGTGTACATCCTCTGGTCTAGTCAGATTTGTAAGGTAGAATTGGGATCATGATAGTGGGGGTGGGGGATGGAGGAAGCATTTAGGAACTAGAGGAAAGTTGTATGTTTCATCGTTGCTACCATACACAGCACCCTGACTGGCTCATCTCCTCCCCATGACCCTTATGTAAGGCGATGCACAGTTCAGGCAAGATTCTTTCTTCCATTGTTGTTCATTACTCAAGGGTACCCATTTCCCTCCATCCTGGCCTCTTAGCGTTATCTCATCAGGTGTGTCAACAAGATTCTGTTAGAATGCTTTGGCTACAAGCAATTTGACTCCAGCTGACTTAAACAATAAAAGAAATGTGTTATCTAGACAATTTAAGCAGTTAGGTCAATTTCAGCAAGTCAGATTGTGTCTCCACTGATGTTCACTGTTATTTCTCCAAATGTTGACCTCAGGTGTTAACAACAGTGGATGCATCCTGATGCCATCCAGAGGGAAAAACCGTGGCCATCTCTGCCCAGATCTCAGTGTTGGGTAGCAAGTAACCCTGCCCCTTGTCCTGTTGTTAGAAGTCTTTGAATCAGTTCTGACGCACAGCAACCTTGTGTTCCACAGAATGAAACACTCTCTGGACCTGTGCCATCCTTGCAAGTTGTATGTTATGTTCCTAAAGTTGTTATGTTCAAGCCCATTGTTTGTTGCAGGCCATGTGTCAATCTATCTTGCTTATGGGCTTCATCTATTTTCTTGTTCCTACATTTTACCTCCTTTCTCTAAACCTTTCCCAGGACTGGTCTCTCCTGCAAACATGTCCAGAGTACTCGACATGAAATCTTGCCATCTTCACTTCTAAGCAGAATTCTGGCTATCCTTTGTCCAAGACAGACCTTCACATTCTCTTGACAGTCCAAGGTAATTTCAATATTCTTCAACAGCATCATAATTCAAAGATATCAATTCTTCACTCTTCCTTATTCAATATCCAACCTTCACACAGCTTTAAAATCGGCCTAAAGGGAGATCAAATGCTGAGACCTTACATTTTGACTTAACTACATGTGTCCTAATCAATCTTACAATGCTTTCTGTCTGATAACAGGGCTATTCACATCCCTCGATTATGATTAAAGGGGATTCACTGGAGGCTTAATCCATGTGTGGCCTCTGCAAACCAGATGTTCACAATTTAAGCTGTAATGCCATTCTCTTCTTTAGATTTGGATTATATTATTTACAATCCTTGGATCACACAGGCTGCTGTGCTTCTTCAATGTACTTAGTTGACACCTCACTGAAATGCTTACTTGTTTGCAGACAAGCCTTTAAGACGCCGTATGCTATTCTTTCTCATAGCCCAGCCCCATTGCTTCATCACCATATTTTACCACATGATACCATTAAAACTACCAAGGCTTGAGTGAGATGCATCTTCCTCCTCAACGTAGCAACCTTGCTTTTCAACACATGAAAAGGTCTTGTGCAGTAGAATTACAGAGTGAAGTGTGACTTTTTGGCTGCCATTCTATGAGGATCGATTTTGAATCCGAGCAAGGTGAAATCTTTGACATCTTCAATCATTCTCCATTTATGTTGAGGTTACCTACTGATTTCCTTGTGAGAATGTTTGTTTTCTTTACATTAAATTATAATCCATACTGCAGGTTGCGACATGTCCTCCTTAGTTTTAGCAAGAAAGGCTATGTCATCTGCATATCTAAGGTTGTTAATGAATCTTCCTTCAACCCTGATGCCATATTGTTCTTCATATAGTCTAGTTTCTATGATTATTTGTTCAGAATACTGTTTAATTAAGTATGGTGAGAAGATAAAGCCCTGACATACACATTTCTTGGTTTTAAACCATGCACTATTCCCTTGTTCTGTTAGCACAACTGCCTCTTGACCCATGGACAGGTTCTGCATGAGCACAACTAATGTTCTGGAATTCCCATTTTTCTCAAGGTTTTCCATAGTTCTTTATGATTTACACAGTCAAATGCCTTTGCCTAGTCAATAATGCACAAATAAACATAATGAACATCTTTCTGGTATTCTCTGCTTTGAGCCAAACTACATCTGATGTCAGCAATGATATCCTTTGTTCCTTTGCTGAGTTTTTGGCAGCTCCCTCTCAAAGTACTGCTGCAACTGTTGTTGGATGATCTTCAGCAACATTTTATTTGCATGTGATGTCAATGAGATTGTTATATAATTTCTGCATACTATTGGACCACTTTCCCTGAAATCGATACGAATATGGATCTCCTTCAGTCCTTTGGCTAGGTAGCTAGCTGTCTTGTAAATGTCCTTGCCAAGATGTGTAAGAGCCCCCAGTGCTGCAGCAGCCCAGGGAGACAGCTCCATTGATATTCTGTCTTTTCCTCAAGTTTGTTTCCTCCGGGTGCCTTCAGTGCAGCTTCAACTTCTTCCTTCACTTCCATTGGCTCTTGTTCGTATGGTTTGCGTTTTTCCTTCAGTTCTTTCAGTTTAAGAGACACTGAGTGTGGTTGCAGGAGAGGGGGTGACAGTACCCCACCACTAATCACGGGTTCGATGGGCACAATTGTATGGTTGAGATATATAAATATTATATTAAAGTCATTGAGAGCATGAGAGATAAAAGAGATATTGAAATAATGGAGTCAGACACATCTCATGGTAGCATGCTCACCTCAGCCCCACTTGATGGTCCATGTGGAGAGAGGGGTAAGGGAAGAAGGACAAAGGGAAAGGGAACAGGGGATGGGAGAGGAGAGGGCGAACTGAGGAGAGGTCAAGGGCGGAGCCGAGAGAGCAAGGTTTCTCTATTGCTATCCCAGGCCTATATACCTTTGGGGGCATGCAAAGCCACTAATTGCAGGTAAAGACATATGTCACAGAAAGGGGTTGCACTGTAGGTTATATAGTAATGAGAGGGGGACAATCTAGGGACATACAAGCAATAGGAAGAGGAGGGGTTTGGGGTATGCATGTGACAAGATGGGCAGATCCTAGATTCAGGATGGCTTCTTATCTTGGATGTCCCAGAGCTAGTTTGATCTGTTCTGTGGATCTCCATAGAAACTATTATCAGTAGGGTGTAAACCCCACCTACAGGAACCAAGCTAATGGTCCCAAGCTTTAGCCCATTGTCCCTAGCAGCAGAGAGCAGGCCTACCTCTGGTGGGATGAGACCACAGTCTGGCAGCTGACTGCCTGGGGGAAGTAACTGTTACCATTAGCTACAAGCAGTGTCCTATGTCTGACATATTTCGGGGAGATGACTTGGGAGAAATCTTCCTGTTTCCCACAGCTGAGCATGTTTTTTCTTTTTGGTTTTCTAACTGGAGGTCTTTGCAGATTTCACTCGAATACTCTGTCTTCTCAAGCTGCTCTTTGAAATTTTCTGTTCCGCTCTTTTTGTTGTGTTGTTGTTTTTGGTTTTTTAAATCATTTTATTAGGGGCCCGTACAACTCTTATCACAATCCATACATACATCAATTGTGTAAAGCAAATTTGTGCAGTCATTGCCCTCATCATTCTCAAAACTTACTTCACTGTTTCTTTCATTTGTTCTAGCTACTCTATGATTAACAGCTAGCTTCAGAGTATCTTCTGACATACATTTGATCCTTCATATTTTTACTCTTTGTAATGACCTTTTTCTTTCTTCATGTATGATGTTCTTGATGTTATCCCATGGCCCATCAGGTCTCTGTCATTAGTGTTCAATGCGTCAAATTTGTTCTTGAAACTCGGGTGTGACATTCTCAAGGTTGTATGCTGGTTCTCGTAGACGTACTAAGATTTTATTTAGCGTCAGCCTGAGCTTACATACATATGAGCCACTGATGGTCTGATCCACAGTGGGCCACTGCCTGATTTTAGCTGCTGATATTGAGCATCTCAATCATCTCTTCCCACAAATGTGGTAAATTGGATTTCGGTATATTTCATCTGGCGAAGTCCTCCACAACACAGTTGTCTTTTGTGTTGTTATAAAAGGTATTTTTGATGAAGCAGTTGTTAGTCTAATGAAGTGCTGTCATGCCATCTCCAGCTTTGTTTCTATCACTAAGGGCATCTTTTCCCACTGTTGTTTCTTCCATTTTGACTCTAGCTTCAGTATTCCAAAATCTCTATAATAATCAATGCATCTTGATTGTATGTTTGATCAATTTAAGACTGAAGACATTTGCAAAATTCCTCAGTTTCTTCACCACTAGCTTTAGTGGCTGCTGCATACATTTGAATAATAGTTGTATTGACTAGATTTCCTAATATGCAGATAGTTATTGTCCAATCATATACAGCATCGTACTTCAAGATAGATCTTTCAATGTCCTTTTTGATGATGAATACTACACCATTTCTCTAGAATTTATCATGCCCAGCATAGTAAATCATATGACTGTCTGACTCAAAATGGCCAATACCAGTTTATTTCCGTATACTAATGCCTAGAATGTCAGTTTTCATACATCGCACTTCATTTTTGATGGCTTCCAATTTTCCTAAATTCATACTTTGTCCATTCTGAGTTCCAAATATTAATAGATGTTTGCCCCTTTTTTTCATTTTGAGTTACATCTCATCAGTAAATTAATGTCCTGAAGACCCTACTCTGTACAGTCCATCATCAACTCTATTTTGAGAAGGCAGCTCTTGTTCAGTCATTTTTCAAGCGCCTTTTGATCTAAAGGGCTCATCTTCTGGCTCTATATCTGACACTAGTCTGCTGCTATCCCTGCCATTTTCAGAATCTGGCAATCCCCACTCCTAGCCGCATGATGCCTCAGAGCGGATAGCCGATTCCTCTCTGTAGTCTGTACTTAGTCTGAAGGATCTGCTGAAACCTGTGCACTGTGAGTGACCCTGGTGGTATGTCAATACCTGTGCCGTAGATTCTAGCAGCCCAGGAACACAGAAGAGTACAACCAACTGACAGACGGGTCGGGAATCTGAGTTGGCAAGTAGATCTTGGTCACAAGAACCAAGATCCAGACAGATCTCTTTAGTTTGACTAGCAGTGAAATTTGTGTGTAGATTTATAATTTTACATTCATTTCAATTAAATGATCTTTTAAAAAACTTTAGCCCATCATTGTATGTCCTAACATATTGAGATTCGGACTTGGAAATCCCACGCAATAGCTATCCTTCTTAGAATTGTGAGTTCTGCTCATGAAGCATAATATGTCTGTACTCAAGCCTTGTGAAAATATTGAGCATGCTGGCAGAGCACGGAAAAGAGTTTTTAGCTGCTGACTCTGAAATGATCTTTCTAGTTAACTGTGGTCCGTGAGATCACAACTGCACAGAATTGTTGCTCAGTTGATTAAAAAGGCATCCGAATATACTATCAATCAGTTCAAATGTATCAAAAATATCAGGAGGATTTTCCAAATGACTCACTATAGAAGAGAAATAGTTCGCTGCATTCCTCTGAGCCTCTGACTTAATTATTTAATCATTGAAGTAAATTAACTTAATTTGGTATGATTATGGCTAGTGAATGGAAGCTTGAAAATATATTGAACACACTTTTCTAAGGTTTCAGAACCCATCTGTTTAATAATTTACACAAGGGTTTGGAAAGGGGTTGACTAGCCTCTAGTTCACTAATCTAAAATGTTTATAATGTATTCTTTTTCCTATTTAAAAACACTTATATGCCATTAAATAGATTCCCAATTCATGCTGACCCATGAACAACATAATAAAACACTGCCCAATCCTACACCATCCCCATGTTTGGTTATGGATGGTACTATTGGATCCATACAGTTTTCAATGGCTGATTTTGGAAAAACATTGTCAGACCATTCTTCCTAATCTTAGTTTGGAAGCTCCACTGAAATCTGCGTAGTATCAAGGTGACATGAAATCTCCACTGACAGATGAGTCACATTGGCTCTGAATCAATCAATGATCTCTCTCATGGAATGTGAGAATTCTACCACGGAATCACTATCACTCTTCATTAAAAGACAACTACTCTCTTTGTATAAGATAAATATTACTTCTAGTGCAACATTTACGTTGTCAGCTGACTATTGGGGCAGGAGCCTGAAATAGTTGCGTAACAGGAAAGCTCAAACTGGGCAGTGGACACCGGAAAATGAGGACTATGCTCAGTGAGGAGTGAGAAGTCCACAAGCGGGAACGTGAAGTTCTTGAGTGGTGTCGTTGGGAGGAGAGCTAGAGAGAGAGGCTATCGGGATTGCTGATGTGTTCAAGGACCACAGTGTGCACTCTGGCCTAGGGAACTATCAGCGGGATCAGAAAGAAGGTCAAAAATGACAGAGATGTGCTCAAGGAATAAAATAAATCATTAAATGCATACACTGTGGAATGTGAAAGAGATGACTATAATATTTGGGAACGAGGTTCAAGCAAAACTGCTTTTATGAAAAAAATTCACTGACCAGAGAGAACCTTCCCAGGTGATGCCACTGGGTGCATTAACTCAGAGTGAGTTGTTCAATTACCACCTGGCAGGAAAAAATGCATGTTATGAAAGCTCTGATCAGTGGAGTTTTTTCTACTTTTTTGGGGGGGTACCCCTTCATGTATACTGTATTTCCATTCTTACCCTGGTCATTAATAAAGGCTTATACATTTTGCTACCAATTGGGGAAAAAAAGGATGCTAATGACAATTACTATATGGGGAAAGTAAAAATTACTTTTACACAGGACTAGAATAGATTGGATATGTACAAATCTGGACAAAATGAATCCACAATGAGGACCTACTCGTAGCCTTCTTACCAATCTATTTTCTTGGGCCACAAAAGTCAAAGCAGAGATGTACAGTGGGAGAACCTTTGCTCCTCCAAGTTAGCAGGCAAAGTGGGAAAGGAAATTCCTTAATTGAAACATAAAAAATATGAGTTCTATACAATTTTTTAGGGGTGGGGCTGGTTCTCACACCACTTAAACTCCCCAGCTTCAGTTTCCTCTATTATAAATTGGAAGAAATAGCATCTGTCCAAACCAAGTCACAGAATATTTTGAACTATCATATGTGATCATATATGAGAACATTTTATAATCTACATAGATACTAGATTAATGTCAATTTGATACTGCTATTGTCTCTCTCTCTCCTTGCTTATAGTACACCAATA
>NW_022111368.1:22353614-22358228 GCF_000313985.2 Echinops telfairi | reverse complement strand
CTTTCCTCATGCAGTCGGCATCATTGCGTCTGTTTTGTGAGATGGAGGAAGACTTTGTGAACTGGTGTCAGACTTATGGGTTAATGTTGGACTTGTGGGCTTGGGCAGCACTGGGTTGGGATGTTTTCTTGAGGTGCACTTTACCTTTATATAAAGCGCTCTCTTATACATGAGTTTCTATGGGTTTGTTTCTCTAAAGTACCCAGACTAACACACTCCTCCGTGAAGCCCCTGCTTGCAGGGACATCCAATGATCCACAAATGGGCTCTGGGTCTCTAGCTTAACCTCTCTCTTTCACCTCAATGAAGTTCTTTATTTTGGAATCCTCATGTCTGTTCCCATTGACACCTCATGATCACACATGCTGGTGTGCTTCTTCCATGTGGGCTTTGTTGCCTCCCTGCTAGATGCTTCCTTCGCTTCTAGCTTTTAAGACCCCAGACAATATATCTTTTAATAGCCTGGCACAATCTGCCTCCTTCACTACATTTGTTTATGCACCCAGTTTATCTTTAACAAACATGTCAGGGTGGTGGGCATCACCCAATGCCACGTTATTATAACAATATATTCTTATGTTGAGAGAATACTTAAGTAGAGGCCCAGAGTCCGTCCACTGCCTCAGTGTATAAATACGGACACACACACACACACACACACACACACACACACACACACGCCAATACCCCTATTGTTATACATTAATATATTTACATGTGTATACTTCTATGTTTACACCTGTATAAATCGTTTTGCTTCCTAGTTCTTTCCTCTATTTCCTTTTACCTTCCTCCTGTTCCACTATCATGTTCACCCCTCTTTGCTTCCCAGTAATTCCTCCAGCTAGATTATGGCTGCTCCACCACTATCAGGATTTCTGCTTCCCGCTTGCCATCAATTTCAGATCCCTAGTTGTTCTCCTGTCTGTGACCTTGTTTGCTCGCAGCTCTCTTCTCCCCCCGTTCCTCCTCCCCCAAGATGCCCCAGAAATGTCGATCCTGGTGCTTTCTCCTCGGGCTTGCTTCTCATGCCTGTCTTATATAGGTAGACAAAACAGAACCAATGAAGACTAAACACCAACCAACAAACAACAACAAAGAGAGAGAAACAAACAAACAAAAAGCCTATAGGTAATTCCTGGTCAGTTTGATGACTTTTTTGACTATCTCCCTACCGGTTTGGCCAGGCTCCGGGCACAGCCCCTCCGAGTCTGAAGTCTACTTCCCAGAGTCTTCCAGAGCTTTTTGATTTAGGTCCCATTGTGGGTCTGTTATGCTCCATGCTTGTTCTGCCTCACTGCAGGGGGTTAGGGCTGGGGGGGAGGGGGACCAGACCAGGTTCACTCTCCAGTATTGTCCTCTGTAGCACCATGCTCCCTACGGTGACATCATGTCTCAAGCTGTTGTTGGCCCTACAGTCCTCTCTGTGCCTTAGGGGCTGCAAGCAGGAAGGTCATCATCAGGACTTGGTATGCCAAAGTGGGGTCTAGGTCCTCTCTCTCTCTCTCTCTCTCTCTCTCTCTCTTTCTTTCTTAGTTCACTCTCATGTGGGTGGGATGGGCCGGCCCTTTTCCCCAGCAGCTATAGCGTTGACCTCTGTAGCTCATTCTTCTAGGGAGGGGGTCAGTGTGGCTCAGATCTGAACTGGCCTGTTGTCCTCTCTGTTCGTGGGCTGCTCCCTGCAGTGAAGTTGCCCTCAAGGCTTGGTGCACCATGATACTATCTGCACTCGGACTCCTTTTCCTGTAGAGACATAAACAATACCTCCCCCGTAGGTGGATTAGCACCCTGCTCCCTTGAATGCCTTCATCTTTCCCTCCCCCCCCTTCCCCTTTTCCCTTCTTTTGGGCTTGGTCTGTCCCCTGCCCATGGGCCTATCCCTCAAGCTGTGAATGATGTATTACGTAGTTTTTCTTCTGTACCCACTGTGTTGATTGGGCTTTCCTCAGGGGAATAATGTACTTGAGACAATGTGCCTCATGTGTCCATCACTGCTTTTTAGGGATGCGTAGTACTCCACTGTGTGTATGTGCAGAGTTTTCTAATCCACTCGTCTATCGATGGAAATTTAAGTTGTTTCTAGATCTTTGTGATTGTGAATTGCTCTACAATAAACATTGGAGCGCAGACGACTGGTTGTGGTCTAGTTCTTACCTTTTCTGGGTATATGTCCAGTAGAGGGATTGCTTGGTCATTAATTTCCTTTTGTTTTAGATATTGCCAGATCACTTTTCACAGTGGCTGTACGTATCTACATGACCACTAGCAGTGGATGAGCGTTCTTATCTTGCCTCATCCCCTCTAACATTTGTTGCTTTCTGATTTTTTGATCTGGGCTATCCTCAAGGGTGTTAGGGGGTATCTCATAGTTGTTTTAATTTGCATTTCTCTGATGGCCAATAATCAGGAACATTTTCTCATATGTTTATTGGCCATTTGGGTTTCCTCCCTAGTGAGACTTCTGTTCAGGTCTTTTGTCCACTTCCTCAGAGGGTTTTCTGCTTTTATCTTGTTGCAGGTTTATAGGGTACTATAAATTTTAGTAGTGAGCCCTTTGGATGGTGTGTCATTGCTACAGATCTCCCAGTCTGTGGGTTCTCTTATTACTCTCCTAGTGAAGTCTTTGTATGTACAAAGATGTTGTATCCTTAGTATTTCCCACTTGTCAATTTCAGCCTCTTTGTGTGTGTCCGTCCCCATTTCAGTTAGCCCATGTATTCCCGGCCCCAAGGTTCTCGGGTTTGTCCTGATTCCTTCATTGATGGCCATAATCGTTTTGGGTTTTACTTCAAGGTCTGTGATCCACCATGAATTTTGTTTTCAATGACTTTTAAAGAAATATATTGCTAGGCTTTTCTCCTGAGATGCCCCTGGTTGTATTTGAAATTCTGCATTAGCTGTTTGTACTACCTAAACACTCAGTCACTGGACAAATATTTTATCACTACTTCCTAGTGATATGAACATGATTATTATAGTCTGTGTTTTAATCTGTATGAGTTTCCACATCCATTTGTTATGTCTATTTATTTTTTAAATGTCTGCTTATGTGACTTTCATACTTCAGAACATTTCTTTTCATTGTGCACTCATTCATTCACATACATTTTCAAAGATAGTTTTATTTCTTATCCAGTTCTATATAGTGCAGACACAAAATCAAACATGTTCTCTGTGCATTGGTCCTATCACCTTCACATGCAGAATAAATCCCCTTTTCATATTCTAATTCCTATCTCACTTGTTTACTATATGCACAAATTGCTTCAAGCATTCTCCAAATGTCGCTTATCTCAATGGACATATTTCTGTGTATTCTTCAAGGCTGTGATTAGACTTGAGGTAACATCACTGCTCCCTATGAACTGTAGTCAGACCGCCCCTGCTCTCTACGTACTCTGTGCATCCCATATCCTAGGCAGGGTCTGCATTTTTTACCTCTTTAGACTGAGAGTTGGGCTCACTGAGAGAAGGAATCCATGTATGTAGAAGACCAGATATAGTTGTTGGCTATATATTTATATATATATGTATACACACACACACACACACACATATATACTGTATTAGGCTGGGTTGTCCAGAGAAATAAATCCAGTGACACTCATCTATGTATAAGAAAGAGTTTTATATCAAGAAGTAATTATGTATTAAGAAGGCACCCTAGCCCAGTCCAAATCAAGTCCATAAGACCAGTGCTAGCACACAAGTCCCTCTTCACACTTACATAGCCACATGTCAGTGTTGCAGAATGGTGAGCTGAGAAGCAGGAGGATCCCTGGCTGGTGAGTGCAGTGTCCTGTGAATGCAAGGTCAGTGGAAACCCGGCAGGGTGCTGACTGGTCTCAGGGTCATGTGGTTCTATGGGACCTTGGAGGCAGGCAGAGTTCCAGCAGATCAGAAGACACAGAGGCAGAGAAAGAGAGAGGGGAGCTCCCAGTTTTCCCTGCTTATAAGAACTTCACACCCCCTCAGAAGCATCATCTGGCTGTGACCTGATTGACATGTTGGATTCCTTTCCTCTATGTTCAAGTTGACATAAAGTCCTCTGATTACCACATGCGCAGTTTTTATACAAGAGCCACATACAAGCATGACGGTCTGTGCCCTGGAATCAAGGAGTATGAAGTGACTAACTGGGCTCAGGGAACACTCGGTGACTTCTTTCCATCGGAGGTATCTCTCCAGTTGGAGTGGAAGGATGAACAGCACCCAACCAAGTGGGGAAAAAAGGGTGGGATATATGTGCAAATGCACAGAGGAGAATGATTTCATTGTTTAGGAATGGCGAGTGCGTAAAGGAGCAGTAGAGTAAAGGAGGCTGGGAAAGAACGGCAGGGTCGGACCATGAAGAGTTCTACGTCTTATTCTAAAGGCAAAATGGAATCAATGAGAATTTCTAAATAAGAGAGGGAGATGTTCAAAGCTGTATTTTACTTTTCACTTGACTTTGGGCCCATTATGCATTAAATCATTCCTTTTCAATGTCCAGTCATTATTCATAATATTTATGTACTACCTATATGTCCCATAAGTCTGCTTGTGTACAGATTTATAGGCTAGGAAACCCTATTAGGCAGTTTTTTCTGTTCTTTAAGAGTAATTTTGGGGGGG